>NC_053130.1:36079035-36151535 GCF_010015445.1 Perca fluviatilis | reverse complement strand
GGAGAAAGGATGATGAAAGGAAAGAATAACTGAGAGGACAGAGTTTGGACAGAGACAAAGAGGAGAAAGAATAATGACGAGAGAGAGAGAGAGAAAGAGAGAGAGGAGAGAGAAAGAGAGGAGGAGAGAAAGTGGGGAGAGAGAGAGAGAGAGAGAAAGAGAGAGAGAGTATACACATATATATATACACACAGTATATATACAGAGGAGAGAAATATATAGAGAGAAAGAGGAAAGGGTCTATAAATATATATATATATATATATACAACACACACATATATATATAATATATATATATATACACATATATATATATACACACATATATATATATATACACATATATATATATATACACACATATATATATATATACACACATATATATATATATATTTACACACATATATATATATATACACACACATATATATATATATATACACACATATATATATATATAAACAATACATATATATATATACACACACATATATATATATATACACACACAATATATATATATATACACATATATATATATATATATATATATATATATATATATATATATATATATATATATACACACACAAAAATAAAACAATAATAATACTAATAATAATAATACTAAACGGAAGGAAAGAAGCATACTGGTTTGGATGTCGATTATCGCAGCTTTGAAGTATTCGGGTCAGTCCTACTGACACCAATAACTTTAAAAGTGGAACACAGGACAGGTGATAGAGTCTCACGCATTCCGTTAGATTCTCTGACCTTCATCATTTTGGAGACATCCCAGATGCAGATCTTCCCCCTCTTGGTGGCAGCAGCCAGAAACTGCGGGCAGCTGCCGAAGCCATAGCAGGCGATCTTGTCTGAACTGTCGAGGTTGTTGGGAAACTGGGCAGGGCTGGTTGCCAGTGTCACTGACAGCGGCACGTTCTGTGTGTGCTCGCCCTTCACAAAGGGACAATTGGGAGAATGTCGCTCATGTTCAGACCTGAGGGTAGTGGAGAAATGTTGGTCATCATTGATATGATCTAGTAGCTAAAGCAGAATTAAAGCTGCAGGCAGCGATGAACGGGGCGCCGCCCCTCCCAGCATATGGAGGGTACTAGCGGGAATGCCGATTGCTGTTACACTTACATTCCTTCGCAATTTAGGGTTTCATTACTGGGGAGGATTATGCCAACCAAATATGAGACAAAACCAATAAACCCAGGGTGGGAAATTAGCACCCGCCATGTGGCGGGTGACTTTGCCTTGTTTACCAGCCACAGTGTCAGGTGGATTGTAAAACATTCCTTGTAACGGTTTGGACAGCTTTTGTCAAAGAATGCTGTTGCTAAGTAACAATGCACAATGCTTATAGGAGTCACGTTACGTTACTGCTAATGAATCCCCAACTTTTCAGGATTTTGCTGCTTCATAATAAAAACATTCAAATACCAAAATAACTGAGGACTTTTATTGTGAAGAACTTATAGGAAATGAAACCGTTCACAGCCGGGGCTTTGACCACGCAAAGTCGAGTAGTTTTCAGCGCTAGTCCGTGACACCATGTAGCTGAGCTGAGGTAAAGACGAAAGGAAAATTATCGGTTAAAAAAATGTGGTGACATATCCCCGGTGTTAAGAGGCCCTCCGTGACTCCGCAGTAGCTAGGACTGTACAAACTGTTGAGGGCCAAGTAAAGAAGAGAAGGTACTTTTGGAACAAGTGCCGCATTGACAAAACGTACAGCGAAAGACCGTGCAAAACATTTCAGACCGTCCTGCCAACCTGTATACATTTTAACATCAATGTAGACTGCAACGATGTTTAAGTCGCTGAAAGCTGCTGATGTTTTAATCCTGTCGGCTCTCCGCTGCTCAGTTCTACCCCGCGACTGACACACACGCACGCACCAGCCACCAGCCACTTTGGCTGGTGGGCAAAAAAGTTTATTTCCCACCCTGGATAAACCCCCTGGTAGGATTGCATAAAATACATGATATCCTGTTGGGCGGAGCTAATGAAAAGTAAAATACGTCCAAAATAATGAGATCAATATGGGTACCAAATTTCGTGACTATCGCAGCAACTTTGTCCAAGTTAAGGCATTCCACGCATTAGGGGGCACTATGGAGCCCGCTTAATACGCATGAACCAAATTGCTGTATAGCCAAAATGCGATATCAAATCGAAATAATTACTAGTTTGAATATGGCTGCAAAGTTTTGTCCTCAAACATGCGTTTGTAAAATGAAAATCAAGACACAAAATGCAAGATTGCTTACTTCCTGTCAGACAAAAACATTCTAAAAAATGATATGCCCTAAAGATGAGCACAATGTTCCCACCAAATTTCGTGAACATCAATGGAACTTTATCCCAACCTTGGTGTGCATTCGGGGGCACTACGAAGCCCGCTGGCCACGCACAGGCCATATCCCTGCAGAAATATTCACCAGGTTTGACATGTGTGCCAATTTTTGTAAGTTTTCGAGCATCCCAAGCCTCTCAAAAACGCAATTACGCAGCACAAAAATTATCTGTTTAGAAACAATAAGTCCCTGGCACTGACCATTGGGCCCTGGCACTTTGGTGCTTGGGCCCTAATTAGTTATCTCTACTCACCAGGGCTCATCCGTAGGTTCCCAACAGACCAGACACACACTGCAGGTGAAACACATGGCTCTGTCATCCCCTGTTGAGGCAGGCTGTGGAAAGACAAGAGGGAACAGTATAGCTTAAACACTTAGGTTTGCAGAGCAGGTGTAAAAACAAGGCAAACCAGCATTGATATTACATTATTGTAAATTATAATTGTCTGGACCAAGATGGCAGAGCGAGGTTCAGTGTCTCAACACATTCTGCATATTAGTAGTTATCTGCCCATTTGGTTCAAGTCTGCTCTCTAAGAGTCTTCCATAGATATCATAGAGCTGACAAGAACTTTTGAACATTGGATTTCATAACTCTAACAAGACAAGACATAGGAGGCTACCAATATGGAAAGGCAGCAAAGAGAGGAAGGTTAAGTGCTAAGCTAAAGCTACTTCATCAGCTGATATTGCCCAGCATTTCCCCTGCAATGGTGTATGGCGAAGAAAATAATTGAGCTGTGGCAGCGGATCATCACTAACAATTGAGCTAAGGGGGAGGGGGGGCGGACAATACGTCCTCCGGGCAGATAGAACAGCAGATGACTCCGGTAAGACCAGAGATGGGAGACATGTGCTTTTTGGCTTTGTCATGCGTAGTTGCCCAGCAGATGAAATTATCAACGCCAAACATGTCTATTGGGAAATACACTCTTGAACAAAAAAAATCTTAAAACCGGGAAAAAAGGTGTTCCCCAATTTCGCTTAGTGGATCATAACCGGGCTGGTGTAAGTATTGCTTCAAAATGCCAAAAAAAAAGACAAAATAGAGCAAGAAAAAAAAGAAAACTGAATTTAAACTTAAACCAGCTGTTCAAAACAGAAGATTTAGGACCATAGCCCAAAAAAAAACCCACAACAGAACTAAAAGTGTCAAAAAAGGACTCAGTAGTGAGTAGCCCCACCGTTCTTGTTGATCACTTCAAACACTCGTTTCACCATGTTTGATGCAACTGTTCCCAGGAGGCTGCTGGGAACGTTGCTCCATGTGGTGAAGATGGCTTCACGAAGGGCATCCACAGTCTGGAACTGACGTCCGTTTTTGTAAACTTCCCTTGCCATCCATCCCCAAATGTTCTCAACTGGATTAAGATCAGGGGAACACACAGGATGGTCCAAAAGAGCTATTCTCCTGGAAGAAGTCCTTCGTCAGGCGGGCGGTGTGAATTGCAGCGTTGTCCTGTTGAAAGACCCATTCATTACCGCACAGATGGGGGCCCTCAGTCAAGAGGGATGCCCGCTGCAACATGTCCACATAGCCAGTCGCCGTTTGACGCCCCTGGACAACCTAAAGCTCCATTTTCCCATTGAAGGAAAAATCACCCCAAATCATGATGGAGCCTCCTCCACTGTGCCATGTAGAAAACATCTCCGGTGGGATCTCCTTCTCATGCCAGTAACGTTGAAAGCCATCAGGACCGTCCAGGTTAAATTATTTTCTTGTCATTTTTCAATGTCCCATGTTTGGTGCTCCCTTGCAAATTCCAAACGGGCAAGTTTGTGGCATTGGAGGAGACGTGGCCTTTGAAGACGTTTTTTGTTCCTGAAGCCCTTTTCTCGCAGATGACATCTTATGGTTATTGGGCTACAGTCAGCACCAGTAAGGGCCTTAATTTGGGTCAAGGATTGACCTGTGTCTTCACGGACAACCAGTCGGATCCTGCGGCTCAGTGCAGGTGAAATTTTTTTGGGTCTACCGCTTGACTTTTTTGTCCCATATCTCTCAGGATCTTTTAAGAAATGTAAAATGACTGTCTTACTGCGTCCAACCTTGGCAGCGATGGCGTGTTGCGAGAGGCCTAGCTTGTGCAGCTCAAAAATCCTGCCAAGTTCAATGAGAGAAAGCCTTTTTGCCTTTGCCATCAGGAGATCATGACAGTGTGACTGCCTGAAGAACAATGACACAAAAGCCATATTTTTGTGCAGATTTTACCATTTTATGCCTATGGTCTTAAACTTTTGATCAGCTGATGACCAGCCTGTTTAAGTTTAAATGCAGTTTTCAATAAATTGCCTACTCTCTATTTTTTGTCTCTTGCTCCTGTTTCTTCTTTTGGCATTTTAAAGCAATACTTACAACCCGGGTATGATCCACTAGCGCGAAATGCGGAAAACTTGCAATGTTTCCCCCGGTCTTAAGATTTTGTTCAAGAGTGTATGCCAAATAAATAAATAATTAATAGCATAATTTGATGCTACACTGACCGGTGCCGCTGTCATTGCCACTCTGCGCCACGGACACCTGTACTTTTTGTAACTTTGGCGAGCCGGTACGATCTCTCAGGAGAAGTCTGTAATGCGTTACGACACTACCACTGATTTGGGTAAAACTGCATAATATTTTGGATCATATTCTGATGTCCTGCGGCTGCTCTGCCTCAACGATCGGTGAGTTTCCTGATAGACAGAAAGCTTTACTTGCTGCTGAAGTAACGCTAACTGTAACTGCCAGGACTGGGAGCTCAGAGCACCGAGGGAGTGTTGGTGTTTACACCGCTAGCACAGGTACCTCGGGACGCTGGGGGAGGTTTTCAGGCCCAGGGTGGGGAAATGCCAGAACCATAGCCTAGCAGGCAGTCATCTCCACTGCCACAACAGCGCTGACAGTGAAAGTCCAGTTCTGATTTCATCATCGTTTATTGTGGTTTAAATGTAGGCTACAATATGGCTATTTAAAACATATGTCCGGTAGGGGATCTATATGGTCGGAACCCTGAATATTTTTTGGCCGTGAAAAAAAAGGTCTCGCTTAAACTCTGGTCCACTTATGTAAACAAACCTAGGTACTAATCGAGGGTCACTGCTAACTTAGAATACCTTATAGTTAAGTTTAGACCCTTTATCCACCCAGAGAGTTCTCATCTACTGTTGTGACTAGGGGTTTAAATTAAGTTTTATCTCAACACAATATTATATATCAATTATATGGACAACTATACAATATGTGTTTTTCATATGGCCATTTAACTCATTTACAATCATATCTCATAAAAAGCAACTACAATATGATCTGACAGTTTTATTACTGAGCTCCTCCAGACGTTTAAATGAAAAAAAAAAACTGCTTTTAACACATTTTTAATAAAAAAAAAGAAAAAAAAAAAGAATTAATAACAAGTGGGAATTTCAAAGTAATAGTGCATCATAAAGATGAGGATATGTATCAATATTTTCACTTTCATCTATTGGATCATTGAAATGATATATTGATCCAGACCGACGTTTCTTTACACCCAGGGCTGTGACTCCAACATATATCCCCCCCCAGATGCTAATGCTAATCTTGCAACAAAAGAACTCTCTTGGACCCTCAACACTACAACCCTGGTCAAGAATGTGCCCGAACATCTCTTCTTCCTGAGGAGACTGATGAAGATGAATCTGTCTCCTCAGATTCTGGTGAACTTCTACCTCAGCTGTTGGACCAGAAAGCCCTGCAGAGGGGGGTGAAAACTGCCCAAAGGATTACACTCCGTGCCATTGAGGCTGTCCAGCACAAGGGATGTCTGATACCTCTCAGCCTGGCTGCAGACTGTGTGTCCTCCTCCCCTTTAATGTGAATGTGCATTAGAGGTAAAGAGAGACGTGAGCTAAGGATATGCCTACAGACCGATGTGCCCCTTAGTTCTCTGAGAACCTACCTGATGGTAAAACCCTGCTTGAGCCATTGGGTCAGGCTGAGCCCACCTGTACCCAGCATGTGGCCACGATGTAAAGGTCTCCCTCCTGTTGGCCTCGCTGTACATCAAAGATCTGTAGAGAACAACACATTTTAGAAACATGTTTAGTATTCTGTATGCTGGTGTGGAATTTGCCAAAGTACCTGTTACTAGGGTGGGAAATTAGCACCCGCCACCCGCCAATGGTGGGTATTTTTTCAAAGTGGCGGCTGACTTTGCCTTGTTTACCAGCCACAGTGGCGGGTGGATTGTAAAACATTCCTTGTAACGGATTGGACAGCTTTTGTCAAAGAATGCTGTTGTTAAGTAACAATGCTTATAGGAGTCGCGTTACGTTACTGCTAATGAATCCCAAAAATGTCCAGATTTTGCTGCTTCATAATAAAAACATTCAAATACCAACATAACGGAGGGCCTTTATTGTGAAGAACTTATAGGAAATGAAACCGTTCACAGCCGGGGCTTTGACCACGCATAGTCGAGTAGCTAGTTTTCACCACGCTAGTCCGTGAGTCTGTGACACATGTAGCTAGCTAGCTGAGCTGAGGTACAGACGAAAGGAAAATGATCTGTTAAAAAATGTGGCGACATATACCCGGTGTTAAGAGGACCGCCGCGGAGTCAGCAGTAGCTATGGATGTACAAACAGTTGAGAGCCAAGTACAGAAAAAGAGGAGGTACTTTTGGAACAACTGGCGCATTGACAAAGGTACAGCGAAAGACATTTCAGACCGTCCTGCCAACCTGTAGACATTTTAACGTCAATGTAACGATGTTTAAGGAGCTGCTGCCGTTTTAATCCTGTCGGCTCTCCGCTGCTCAGTTCTACCCCGCGACTGACCCCACACACACACACACACACACACACACACACACACACACACACACACACACACACACACACACACACACACACACACACACACACACACACACACACACACACACACACACACACACACACACACACACACACACACACACACACCTAAATTGAGGACAGCTACACTTGTTATTGTAAGATCAATGATAAGTTTAAGTCCTTTATCAAACCGTATGAATGTGTGTCTCAGGCCAGGATAGGAAATTAACTAACAATGTAAAGATCAACAAGCTACTGACACATAATAAATACATTTATATTAATAAAATATGTATTAATAATAAGTAATTTAATAAAGCAATTAAAAGTATAAAAGTGCACTTTCTTTTATAAATTTGAATTCCGGAAAAAGTGGCTGGTAAAAAATTTAAGTGGCTGGTAAAATTGGGCATCCACCAGCCACTTTGGTTAGTGGGCAAAAAAGTTAATTTCCCACCCTGCCTGTTACGTAGCTGTATATATGAAAAATTTGTCATACATGTTATATCATAGATTACACATCCATACAGTCCTCAAGAATCCTAACAACCCATGACAAAATGCTATTAAAATGCTATTTGTGAAGGGAACACTAAATGTTGTATTCTGATTGGTATTGCTGGCCCAAGGGAGCCCCTTATTGCTGGTGTCATGGAGAAAAATAATAATAATTAGTGTGCACAAATTAATAAATCTCTCTCTTAAATTATTACACACAAATACCTTAATTGTTCTCTTGGATGACTTAAAGTGTTCATATTGGGGGTGGGCAATGTGGCCCAGAAATAATATATTTCGGGATATTCTTGATTAATATAAAAGAAAACTGAAGAATATTTTATTATTAATTTTAATAACATACAATTGAAAAAAGTAAGTGTTATTGTTTTATATGTCAGCATAAACAGCAACAGTTTGCCTTCAAATATTCCTTAAAAACTGAAAAAATCTATCTCTCTGCTCTTTAGATTGTAAAAGAGTCAGATACAACAAAGTGCACATCTAAACAGTTGCCAGATGAACAGGCAACTGCGTCAACAAGTTGGAATATTGCCATTATCACAATGAGAATCTTTTCATTGTGTGGCAAGAGGCAACTAAAAAAAGGTGGTCTTAACTACTGAAAAACCAACCAACTCCACTGCTGGTGTACAACTGATTGCCTACACCATGGTCTCACAGCTAAATATAACATGTTCATAGTACAGTGATGCTTAGAAATGCTGCATTTAGAACCACCATCTCCCTGAAGAGGATCTTGTGATGTTTAACTGTTCCGTTGTTTGATTCTTCAGTAACCAAAACATTATTTGTTTCCCTGCTTGCTCACCTATCTACAGAGCGCCCGGGGCCCACCCCGAGCTCAGGCCTGGCGCTTGACAAGAGGTAGGAGAGCCTGTCCATGATGGATGAGGCCACAGACAAGGCAGCTACGTTCTGGTTTATCTTCTTCAGCTCATTGACGATAGCGCTGGCCACCAGCTTCAGCACGTGGTGGGGAAGATGGAAGGTCACTGTCGCCCACTGAAAGAACCAAGGAGTTAAACATAACGAGAATAATAGAATTAGTAGATCAGAAAGACATGAATCAAAATGTCAATTTTCTAAAGTAGACACTGGTATGAGTTAATTCCAGTTAGTGTTACCATAGTGTTTCCCATGCCCAGCTAGATAAAATCAAAATTACTATTTTTTTTTCCACCAATCAACAAGGGATTTTTTTACAGCACACACAGCCCAGTGGCCTCCACCCCCTCCCCTCGTGAAGTCTCACGCCATGTGCATGACAGTGCCAACGCTTCACTTCAGGCTCAGAGGCTATCGTTAGTAGTAGCATGCTGCTGGTGGTCTTGCCCTGGGAATAACTGTACTGATAACCCATAAAAACGCAGCAGCCATGCTGCTGTGAAAACTCCCCAAACGCCATTTATCAGAGTCTGGTTGCATTTTTCAAGAGGTGCACATCAGGCTACTGCGTAGGGTCTGGCGTAGACGCAGAAGGGTCTGCGGAGGTACGCAGTCGATTCTACGCAGAAGCATAAAAAGGCCTTTAGTCAGTTAGTCATGACAGTTACGGAAACATGGGGGGGAGGGGCGAGCTTGTTCTGTTTTGTTAGGTATTTACTTGGAACGTCAACAGAAGTGACGTCATGCAGGAACTCATAGTGCACCTTTAAGGCTTAAGTTGTTGATACATTTTAAATTTGGGCTCCAGGTAATCAGGTATTTTATCTGCTGAACCATAACATGTGACAAACCAGACTTAATTGCCATAGCACATCATGGCTACACTTCATCTCTATCATCTTTTAGTCTGATTTGTTAAATAAGTAAATAGTTCTTTATTTCTAAATGATCTGTTAATTGTTTTCAATAAATAGTTAATAAACCTTCGTTTGACTAGTTTATTACTAAACCCAGCCATCACGCACCGCGTCGTCACATCCTGCACCCCCCACCACCACCACAAGTAAACTCAACGAGTGGGAAACACTGCTATTACACAGTAATGCAGCTGCAAGAAGGAACACGTTCATAGTGTCCTTTCTGACACATTCAAGCAAGCGCACACACACCTGCATTTTTGGATTAATAGAAAATCGATTTGTGGTTTAATATTAGGCTACCACTCAACAGCTCAGTTTTGGGTGTGGAAGATTGTGGTTAGTGGGCACATAAAACTTAAAAAGGACAGAAAAGGGTGCATTTAGTTATAGCATTTTAGGGGTGTACCACAAGTAAAATATAACAGTTTTAGAGTCACAGTTATGTCTAGTACAGTGGGATACACACTAGGGCTGGGCGATAAAACGATAACGATATGTATCGCGATAGACACGTAATCAATATCAATAGAAAATGCGTTCGATAAAACGTTCGATAACTTGTTTTTCTTCTTCGGAAGAAACCAGAAGTTGCGAAGCAAGTTTGGTTGCATGAACAAAGGCACTCACTCTCTGGTAACCTAGCAACGTAGGGAGTGACACTCTAACAGCCAATCATGTAACATTATCATGTTTGGTTGGCGCCACATCGCTGTCTCGTGTTGGATTCTACAATAACAGAACCGGCGGTGTAGCGATAAGTGGAAAGTGAGTGCCGCAGCGAGCGAGGAAATTGTTGATAAAACAGGAAAAGTCAGTATGGCAGTTTTGGGGATTTTATAAGTCTGACCGTCGTCCCCACCAACACTACCGCAAACTTGTTTCACCACCTTAGCCGCGCTCACACTTTGGAGCACAGCCGTATTCGCCATCAACGTCCAACAACAACATCAGCTGCAACACGGCACAAGCAGCAGACCGCCATGGAGAGGTACTCTGCATCAGCGCCTTACTAAACGCTACAAGCAGCAGACCGCCATGGAGAGGTACTCTGCATCAGCGCCTTACTAAACACTACAAGCAGCAGACCGCCATGGAGAGGTACTCTGCATCAGCGCCTTACTAAACGCTACAAAGAAATAACGGAGGCAGACGTGCTGAGCGCTGTCCAGAAGCCAGGTTACCAACCTAGCACTAAACCTGCAGAAAATAGTTCTTCTCAGGTTTGAGGTTTCTCTATGTTTATATTTAACACTTTGCACCATTTTATTACACCTTATTAAGCAGTTCTTACTTATTCTTTCTTCACTGTGATTTTAGACTTATGTTTACATTTTAATTATTTGAGTGGTTTCCATGGTTGTGTTGACATTTCTGCTTTTATAACTGAGGGGATTATAATCAGAGGAAGGTTAAGTTTAAAATAAAAATGTTTAAATTTAATATATTTTTCTCCTGGTCCTTATTTTAAATAGGTCATAAAAAATATCAATAATTATCAATATCGACCGATATGAAACACTTATATCGTGATACAGTTTTCAGCCATATCGCCCAGCCCTAATACACACACAAAAAAAAAAAAAATAGTTAAATCTTCTGGTTAGTGTTTTGTCAAAAGACGAGGCTACACAGTTAATCATGGGTCATATTAGTTCCATACATATTAAGTAACAATTTTGCAAACAAAAGTAATCTAAAAGTAAACACAGGCCTTAACTTCTTTACATAACAGAGCACAAGTCACATAGTGGGGGTTTTCTTCAACAATTAAAGCAATACACACTTTGCATTTGGTAGCTGCAGTTATAATACCAATGAAAAGTATAATGCAAGAGCCCAACCAATAACTATTTATCACAAAATAAATTAATATTGGGGTATATGTTGAATAACAAGTAACAAGAAACTGCAGCACAGAGATACCAAAGATATGTGAGATAACTTAAAAACAGTGTTGTCATGGTTTATTCAATTTCACTTCATATCTTGGTCACAGTTCTTTAAAAAACACATGAAGGAATGCTTTAAAAATGGTTGTGTGTAAGACATGAACCAATACATTATTCATTCATTGAGCATTATCAACCTCAAAAATATGGTATTGGTCAGGCTCTAGCTAACCCATCCAGCTCCAGTTAGTTCATGTGAGTCATAAACCTTCAACATGAACATGGCACGACAGGAAATGTTTCAATGTTTCATCTTTATACTATACTCAATCCATTCAAATATTTCATCGCGATTAACGTCATGATTGTCCAAAGTTAACTCATGATTAAACAGAAATGAATCACACATTTTCTAAATGTACTTCAAAAAGGTAATACTCTTATCAACATAGGGGTGGACAGATATGCTTGAGTTATGCAAATCAATCCAAAATAATGACAAATACTGTTTAGAATATTCTCCAGAATAACCTCAAAAGGTACTGTATGCTACAAAAATATGCTGAAAGGAGAATATGGCAACAACAGACAGGCACATTGACCTGAATGGAACATTACTTGGTAATACAATGTAGTGTCCCACTTCACACTTGGAAAGGTTAACTAAACAGCAGCTCAACACTAAACAATGGAGCATTTTTTTTAAACTTTATTTATCCAGGTAAGTCAATTGAGAACAACTTCTCATTCCCACAGTTCCACATTTATACCTGGAAGCTGCCAGTACAACCACAGTCTGATCGGCTGGCCACTGAGCAGCTCCACTGGAGCGGTTGGGGTTAAGGGCCTTGCTCAAGGGCACCACAGTTTGGTAATGAGGGAGGGACAATTCACTTTCCCCACCCAGATTTTTTCCTGTCTGAGTGGGGATTGAACCAAGCTCGCTTCTTAACCTCTAGGCCACCACTGTCCATTCAAAAGCCATCTTGGTTCCTCTTTCCACTGTTCCAACAATCACCACTCTGGTTTGGTTTAAATAAATCCTTAATTCACCCATTTACATGTGGAGATATGCTGGCTCTATACACGCTAAAAGTCCTGATTATTTACATGGAGTCTGGTGGAGTTTGGTGATGGTGATTTTGGGGCTATTTCATGATAAACTAAAAGGATCTTACTCTCAAAATGTCTATCTCTGTAGGGATCCATCCCATAATGTTGTCACACACTTAGAATAATAATCTGAGTCTGTCAGCAGCAACAACAGAACTTTTAGTGACTCTAACTGATGCTGAACATTAGTCCTGTAGGGTTACATTACAGCCCGGTTCACGGCTGCTGGTTACAGTGTTCTCAC
Source organism: Perca fluviatilis (assembly GCF_010015445.1). NCBI lineage: Eukaryota > Metazoa > Chordata > Actinopteri > Perciformes > Percidae > Perca > Perca fluviatilis. Next base: position 36,138,771 of record NC_053130.1, on the reverse strand, counting down.
TCCATACTGGACCAAAGATTTGAAATAATTCACATTAGTCATTTAGACACCAATGAACGGGTAAATAGGGTCCAGATAGAAAAATACCAAAACACCTTTATTTATGTAAATTAGCACTTAATGAATTAGATAATGCCTCATTTGCATAATTAAACATACAAATAAATAATACAAAAAAATATTGTCTTAATGTAAATAATTAACTTGGGAAGTTTCATGGTGATATCTGTTAGTTATAGTTAAATATTTCTCCTATTCATTTGTAGTGTCTCCCAATAACATGGGCTGTAATGGGAAATTGGCTTTACCGATTTCAGTATTTTTCTATACTTTCCACCACTTAGATCTCTTGGGACTTTTTATATGTGATAGAGGAGGCATTTATGAGACTAAATCAGTTGAAAGAGTTTCTGCAATCTGTGTGAGGTCATGTTGCATAATGCTTGTAGTAAAATGCTGTTAGAGAAGTAACTGCACTGAGGGAGAAAAAAAGCCAAAGACATAGGAACAAGTCTAATGAATTACTCTGAATGACCATAGCAGGGAAGCTCTTTTACTTTTACTTGACTGGCTCCTCTCATGTGACATCCCAAATAATTGAATATAGTGAAACACTGGTCGTGACGTTCAGGTGTCACTAACAGCCAAATCCTTAATATGTTGATATGAGCACAAACAGTGAGCCTTGATTAATACAGAATGCAACAATAAAACAAGATTTTTAGGTTGTCAGACTAACCTTAGCCACTTTGTGATTGGCTGCCGTCTCGTGTGAGGTATTCTTCAGGCCTTCTTTGAGCTGGGTGATGAAGAGTTCATAGCCCTCTGTGTTAGACACATCAATCTTTTCCTGACAGGCTGACAGCATCTGCTGGGCCTGAAAAGACACACAAACATACAGTATTATATATATATATATATATATATATATATATATATATATATATTTATATATATTAGTTCTAACTGCCTGAGTCAGGCATTGGAGGTTTCATGGGTTGTGAAGCCAACTGATCCATGATAATGTAATTACAGTCAGAATGGGGGGGGGGGACACACACAAAATGTATTGTAACCATCTCTCCTCGATGGATGATTTCAAAGTAATTGATAGGGAACAACATTCAATGCCTTCGTTCTACACAAAAAATATTTTGTAAGGTCTGTAAGTGTCGGTTGAATTGTTAGCCATGGAAAGAGTTCTCATTTTTAATGTTTGTTGAATATTTATTACTGCAATGAGATGAGAAGAGGTTAAGTCGAAGTGCTTAAATCAGGTGAACTGTTAGTCTCTCATATTCAGTATGACATGAACAGCTGTTGAGCTGTCAGCTGAAGAGTACCAGATGAAAGCAGGCAGGGTGTGAAATGTACTTTTTTGTCCATCAGCCAAATGGCTAGTGAATGTTTAAATGTTGGCTGGTGAGTGAAGCTGATCTACCTGCCACTTGCATGTTTACCAGCATTTGGCTGGTGTTTGGTGCTTATTTCATAGCCTGAAAGCATGTGTGTTGCCCAGTGTTTGCCCCCAGGGTTTATTGCAGCAGCGGTGATGAAGTACGATAAATTTGCGCCACCGCATGTCCACTGACACGAGAAGGGCTTTAGACACATACTTGTACACAGTTGTAGTAGATATCAAATTACGTTTAGTAAAATGTTTCAAAATACACATGTATTGAACATATAACACAATACAAATAACGTTGAAACAAACCAAATCATGTCAAATTAAAATGATGCAAAAAAAGAGGTCAATGTCGTTAAACAAGAAGCCTTAGTGGCATAAGTCACATCCTGCTTGGGAGCCTTTTATCCTGGTGGGTGGAGATTTTTGAGGTCCCTAATGGTTGTTAATTGCTGAAGTAGCAAACACTATTAGCTGTTGCCACATTACAAAAACAGAAAAACATTGCCTAGTAAAAACCCACAACATCTAGGCATACCCCTAGCGTTACATTAAATAATAAACCGTTAATTTGATGCAATATTTGCAAATTACGTTTCTACCCCGGGACCACCCCCAACACGCTCAAAAGCGGGGAAATTTGACAGTAAATTGATGTACTGTAATGACGAACTCAGCACTTTTGGTATGTGTTGCCACTAGGGTTGGGCATCGTTTGGATATTAACGATTCCAATTCCAACTCCGATTCTTCCTTTAGATTCCGGTTCTTATCGATTCTCGATTCCAATTCTTTGAGTGGTGGAGTTGAAACGGGTCACATGCTTATTTCACAAATAAGAGGAAAGTTTTATTTTGATTCAAAGGTGGGTTGCAGTTTGACGGGGCTTTTTCAACGTAAAATAAAGCCACACTAGAGCACCGCTTACTGTGCTCCACGGCTGCAACACAACAAGCGCCTGGCTTCTACGGAAACCAAAACTTGCTAACATGTTAAATTTGGAACCCATGATCAGGTCTGAAACCAAATCCTCCAAACGATTCCAATAAAGAAACAATTCCGATGGAATCGGTTCTTGATGCCCAACCCTAGTTGCAACAGTGTGAAATTGTATATTTTCGGATAATAGTTTAATGGTCCTTTCCATAAAGACAAAGATGGTACTCTCTTTGATAAAGAGAGCGGCCTAGCTTTGAGCTGCTCCATGGCATCTCTACGTCTCGCTGAACTTGAATGTACTAGGCAGGCTGCCCCCAACTGCGCTTTCAAACGACTAATAACCAATAACAGCAACAAAAGCAGTTGAACTGTTATTTTTGAAGTAAGCAATCAAAGCACCTGAGATGTCAGTTGAAGTGGACGCCCTGAAGATACAGTTGATGTTAGTTGTATGCCACTAGAAGTGTAAGAGCTGAAAGTAGTAGTAGCAATGGTCCGTTGAAGAGGAAAAACATCTGTTTGAGTGTCAGTGTGCAATTTCTTTTCACCATGACCAATTTTTACAAAAATGAAGCTGCATTGTGTGCTTTGCACCATTATTGTTTTAATGCTGGGCTTCACACTTTTCCTAACTTTTATATTACTCAGCAGTTATTAGAGTGGGTGAGTGTGAGGATTGCTGGCGTGATTCTAAAGTAATCTGAGGGAGCAGTTACACAAAGGTTTTTACCTGCTAGATTGCCATTTTAACCAGCCTTTCATATACGCAGAATTAACAGTGCATTCCAACCTAGGGCTTTTATTCTGATGATGGAACAAAAGGCTTAGTGTAAACACATTTATCCAGGCCAAACACAACAACTGGTGTCAAATATCAGGTGACCACAGCCATCTCTGTGAGGAGCTTCCTGGTGTCTACCTTACCTCTGTGACCGGCAGCTCCAGCTGAACCAGGTCCTCCGGCTTGGCCACTGGAGGCTGGAGAGCTGTGTCCAGGAGCAGGATGCCATTCAGGTCCTTCCTGCATCCCACTGCATAGTCGTCCACAAAAAGGACCTTGTCCACTGCAGGGAAGTACTGACACCTGACACGACCGCCAGGTTTAGCTGCGACAGGAACAGAGGACAGCAGAGTTAGGAGTTTGAAGGAGAAAGGCTAGAAGGAAGGTTTACTACCACTACACTTTACTACCTGAAAACCACTACATCAGGGTTTTTCCTGCATGGAGGAATGTTTGGCGCCCCCCAAAGAGGTTTTAGCCAGCTCCAAAAGGAAAATCACCAGCACCAAAACAATGAGAATTGAGAGAAAAAATAGCAATTCAAATCCTCTCTGGTAAATTGCTATTAAACACATTCAAACAACTGTTTGAATGCAGAACATATACTTAACTAGGAGCGCTGATCTCCGTTTTACCGTCCAGAGTCAGGCTGTACCGGTCTCTCCTGCTGATTTCAACCGTGGTATTTACATATTTTTAAGCAGTTTTGTTTATTGGGGGTTCATTTCCTCAAGCATAACAGAGATTTTTGTTTATCAAATTGTCAGAAATAACAGGCAAATTCATAGATGTCTGTCAAATAAGGTAACACAGACTCATTGCCGTTTCATATATGTTTTATATTTAGTATATGTAAAGCACTTTGTAATCAATAAGCAGACTCACTTTTTTTACTAGTAGCACTGTAGCCCCTAACTGAAAGTTTTAGGGGCACAGGAGGACTTTAAGGACGCACACCTGCAAAGGAATTTTTCACATTTCCCAATTTTAACTGTATTACTGATAAGTGGTTTAATAACAAATTGCCTACAGATACTACAATGTGCTGTTTTATTTGAGTTCAGTCACATTTTAATTGAATGGGGATTAACAAATGCACATTCAGAAATGTAAACAAAGTATTATTACTGTCATTACAGTGCAAAAACCCAAACTAAACATGTGTCCACAGCAGCGGTTTTGGACGGCAGGGATCGCTACCATTTCTAGCACTGGACGCTTATTTTACGAAAATGGTTCACCGAAATGTTTCTGAAAACATTTTGTGTGAGAAAAACGCACACAAAAAACAAACACTACTTCTTAATAACATTGTGCCTTGAACTTTGACACTCTTGCTCAAATATGCTGCGCAAAGGATTGTGGGTCAGAATAGCCAGTTCAGTGCAAAATCTGACAGGATGCAGTAGAACATCCTGGTATTTTTGGCACAGTGCATTTCACATACTATGTATTGGGACATACTCAATCTTTTTCTTGCAAATTAAATAGTAAGATAGTAAGGGGATAAGAACGCAGGGACAGTGGTTTGTCACAGATGTCTAAAATCATGCAATAACATTTTATTTACATAATTAAAATTGAAATGATTACATTGTTTCTTATTAAAAGGCCTAGGAGAGAGGTGACAGACTATAATAAGCTACTTTAATATCTTTAGACTTGGGCAGACACTCAGTATGGTAAATGTTAATACACTGTCAACGTCTCCTACAGTCTAACACTTTAATAAACCAGCCACCCAGATGAGACCGTTCTGGAGGAAAGTGAGGGTCAGTCTGAGACAAGCCGAAGAAGCAGAGAAGGGTGAGAGCAATTATACAAGTTACTGAAATATTGAGGAATACACAAACAAGTACAAATTAACTTTGTTCTTTTCATATTTAAACAGTTGGGACAGGAAGCACAGAGCAAGTGGCCCAAAAGCCATAGCCGGCTCATGAACACGTCTGATGGGATGCTGTGTGTACTCTGCACAAAACAGTCCCTCACACCATTTTCATTTTGTAAAGCAGCCACTCTAAAAGGTGAGTGGACAAATTGTGTACACCTCGCATGCCACGCACGTTTTCCAGCCTATATTCAGGAAAACCCTGTTACAGGTACTAATAAACAATTGTTTTCCCTTACTTTGTTTAAAAAAATATATATGTTTGCCTACTGATAAAAGTCAGAGTGAAAGCTCTTCTAGAAATACTGACATCCATCAGGAAATCAGCACAGTTAAAAGATGTTAAACAAATGGTAACAATAGACCACTGTCTATATGACAGCCAAATCAAGTGTGTTCATGTGTTTCTCTTTCACTTAAACATTTTTTTTTTTTTAAAAGCACTTGACATATGCTATGACGTGTAAACAAAGCAGAGGACAGTGATCAGCGTTGCAGTTACCAGGTGAGTGTGAGGAAACCAATATGCAAGTCTTTGGAAACGTTGTATGCAATGTCCTGTATACATTGCTAGTGGACTTTGCGTGCAGACACGCAGTCCAACAAGAAAAGTGTTAGCTTGTTATTTTACCGAATTAGTCAAGTTAGCCCAGTAAACAAATATGGCCCCATCACACCAACTCTACAGCATCAAGTCAGTTTACTTTCAGCATCACATGAATGCTTCCAAATGACTGACATTAACGTTGTACACGATAGGCTGTAAAGTTAGGCAGCTAACGTTAGAGTGCCGCTGGCTAGCTTAGTGGCTATCACAGTAATTCCCATTAACGTCACACTGTAGTACATTTAACTAGCTAGGTAATAGTAGGCGTGCTAAATTAGGTGTCCAATATATAAATTCCAATTTTAACGAAATATCGTGATGACTACTAGAATGACAAAAACTGACAGGAAAGGTTGCCCGGCTAACTAGCGCTGTGCTAAGTTAACCAGCTATCTATTAGCTTACATGGTAGATTTGGCATGTTGCAACTGGGGTAAACAGTAGCAAACACCGGCGCTCAAGAAGCTCTACCGTTAACTTTAGTTTACATTTCAGATTAACGTCTGAAGACGGTGCACAGGCACAATCACAGCAAGCTGAACGAATCCAGATTTATCCAATAATCAAACTAACGTTAGGCCCAAAGACAACTGCCAGGAACAGCTAACGTTAACGGTAGCTAGCTGAGGTTACAGCGTCGTGTTTAGTGTCTGTTGACAATCAGTGGTTGGTGTCAGGGCTTGACGGAGGGTTCCGGTGCTTACCGTGCAACGCTGAAGCCTGGAGAATGGCCCCCGAAGTGCCGTCAATTACTTTGATACTGCCGCGGCTGGTAACGGCCAGGATAGCGTTGAGGGCCGGGTGGTAGGAAAGGCTTCGCAGGCCCTCCTCGTCGCAACGCAGGCAACCGTCTCTCAGTACAATCCAGTCTGAAGAGGTGGACGAGCCGGAGCCCGGCGAGGCCGCGGCCGCCATCTTTACTTCTTTTTCCCTTCCCTTCTGGGGTTGGTAAGGATCAGATGATACACGTAATACTGTTAATTGTAGAAGACTAACTCAGAACTATCATTCCTCTGCCACCGCTGACTCCTTCTGCGGCTTCTTCTCCTCCGCCCGTTACCGCAGCAGTGGCTATTCACCATCAGCGCTGAGGAACTCCAGGCTGGGCTTTCTGTCAGTTACGCGGAGGTAAACGGAGCTAGCGTATCGCTCTGCCACTTCCCGCGATAACACCAAGTGCAGCGAGAGCAACGAATGGAATACATAATAAGACCATCAAAACAATAGCTCTGCAACAAGTAACAAAGGTTATAAATAATGTTTCTTTTATTGTGGCCAGCAGTTGTAAACACAATTGATGCAGTCCATTTATAGGCCGAAAACACCACAACCTACTACTACCTCAATTATTACCACATTAGTTGAATCAAGAATCCATATTAGAGCCTTACAGGCCTAATTATTGTACTGGTTTGCATTATATTGTGGGGTGGGGTTTTTCGTTATATGTCCATTTCAACAACACTAACCGCAGATCCCACAACCCTTCACCCTCCCACCCCCTGAAATACTTTCAAAGAAAGAATTGATCAATGATGAAAAATAAACAACAGCAATAAAAAAAAACTGTAATATTAATGATCATTGAAAATTGAAATACACACATCACACCTTCCCCGTGAATGTGCAATAGATATATAGCTGTATAAAATATTGCAAAAGCTAGAGCAGATGGTAAATAAATATCACATTTACAAATCTTAAAGACAATACTAAAGCCACCAACTACAATCAATAGATCTGAGAAAAGTAATTTAGTTAGTTTTGATACTCGTATTGATTTTACATTAGTCTATATCCACGACGTTCCACTTCTGGGATTGTTATGGTGTCGCCGGATGTCCCCCATTTCAGCTGGATGTCCGTCCCCTTCCTCTTCCTTTGTGTTGGCGTTCTAACCTCTGGTGGATTTCTGAGGGTAAATTTCTGGTGAATCCAGACAGCTAGCTAGACTATCTGTCCAATCCCAAAGTGAGCCGAATATGCTACCTGGGTTACCCCTTTTCTAACCCGAAATTTTGGTCATGTAAACGCGTATCGGCCTATCCCCATCAAAAGGAACATTGATTTGTGTTCTGCGCATGTTCTATTCGCAAGGAATCTTGGTCTTTTGAGTAGAGGAACTTCTTGTATGCGCCAGAAAACATAGTTATAATAATAATTATATACTATAATAATATAGTTATATATATGTCAATGCAGAAAACCTGCGCGCAGTATACCGGAAGTAAACAAGAAGTAAAGGTAAACATGGCGAGACGCAGCACAGCACCACACTTTTGGAGCGAGGAGGAAACCAATGTCTTTATTAGTGTGGTGAAAACCATGAATATAATGTCTTTTGTTTATGGCAGAAAGTACCGAGATAGTGAGATTTATAAGAAGGTGACCGAAAAGTTATTGCGTCTTAAGGTTGTCCGTAGGCTACGTCCAGACGCTAACCGTGCGTCGCCGTTTACGTCGGGATATCGCCATTTGATTACAAATTCCATGTATACAGGAGTAACGCTCTCTGCTCACGCATGTAAACGGGTTATTCCGAATGTTTCAGAAACACGAATAGTGACCTTAACCCGACCATAACCCGAAAATTGACAGCTTGTAAACGTAGTCATTGTGTGAGGCCACATGGGCTCAGATTGTCATGGTTGTATGTTTCTGTTTCCTGTTTTATTTTGAAATCTGTTTTCTCCCTGGTCTTGTCTAGTTTTACTTCCTGTCTTTAGTTCTCCCGCCCTTGTGATTGTCTTATGTGTTTCACCTGTTTGCCCAGCCTAGTGCCACCTTTCCCTTGTTAGTCCTGGTTACCTGGTCTATTTAGTCTCTCTTCTGGCGTTGGGTCTTGTCGGATTATTGTTTGCTGTTCGGTGGCCCTCGGTTGTCCTTGTCAGTGGATTGCTTGTCACTGTTCTGTATTTTGCCTGTTCCTGTTTTTGGGATTCTGCTTGTACCTATTTTTGGATTTGCCTTCTGTTCTCGGGACACCTTTTGTTAGTATGGACTTTATTATTTGTTTATTAAATCCTCAAAGCTCACACTGCCTGTCCGTCTTTGCATTTGGGTCCTACATCCTCTGAAACCCTAACGCAGATAAGTAGGAATGGGATTGGGACAGTACTTCACCAGATCAAATGTTACCTTGGCAACATTTAATAACAAATCTTGCTGACACTTGCCGATTTGGGAATTTTCATTTTAAGTTTGTTGCTTTCCACACAGCCGAGGCCCAGGAGACGGCTACCTGATTCCAAATGTTTTCAAACTCTGTTTTACCAGCTGGACACCAGGCTGGTCTGTCCCGTGGCCGTGTGTCGTGCGGTTTACCTTTTTGTTATTTCTGGATTTCCCTTTGGTCTCCGCGGTGAATGTCACAACTGTGGGTAATTCCCTTTAAAGTCTGCATCGATGCAGACTCCCGGAAAAGGCTCGGCAAGTGTGTACTCAAACCCTCACGCCCTTTGAAATTCGACATTGGGACAACCCTAAGCCCTTACCGATTTCACGAGAACGCGCACCAAAGTCTGAGTCCGGTTTGGGATTGGGCCTTTCTGTCCAATCTGAGTTTTCTGTTCCACGACTAAAACTACTTTTGAACGTACACATGTTCCACCAAAACAAGTTCCTTTCAGAGGCTATTTAGCAGAGGCACCGTGGCTCTGTCCGGCACTTAGCCCCGCCCAAGACGATTGTGATTGGTTTAAAGAAATGCCAATAAACCAGAGCACGTTTTTCTCCTATCCTGGAATGCTGTGTGGACTAGCCAGACCCTCCTGCACAGCGCTGCGGAGGAAGGTCTGGCAATGGTGCTGCACCTAAACCTTATAATGGAAGGGAAAACCCTGCCATCAGCTCCTTTTTAACTTGTGCATGATGCATCATGAATCCAAATGTGGCCGTCAGACAGAACAAGAGTCACCGGTTGAATGGCACTCCACCTCCGCTGGCAGAGTTGGTCTTGCTTGTCCACGTAGTCAGGATGGCAGACATAGGTCGTAGCTGACAGTTATCTTCACATTTTCCTCCGTTTTTCCTGATCTTTACATTTGAAAACCTTGACCGACCAGGCTAGCAGAGTCAGGAGAATGGTCAGTAAGATGGCCGCAGAGAGAGTCTTGTTGGCTCTAGCTCCTCTTCTCCACCTTTTTTGTGCGTATGCAGGGCTGCTAACACTGCACAGATTGGGACATGTTTAAGGACTCCTGTACAGATATTGATAAGCTCACTGATGTTAGCTGCTATATGACGTTCTGTGAAGACAATGTAATCCCTAATAAGTCTTATGGTTATTTTGTACGGGAAACCTCTCAGAGCTGAACTTAGATAAGAATAAATTAGAAAGAGAACTTGGCAACAATAATTTGGGTTCTGCATGAGATGGTCTAAAAACTATGGTTGGGTCAAACTACAAAAGCTACACAAAGGTGTTTCTTGATGGTTTTAATCCAATAAACAGCTGGCGCAGGAGTTTGAGTTTCATCATAGGTTTGACACCCTTGATTTTAGTAACAAGGTTTTAGAAATGAAAAACAAACTATCATGCTCTGGTTCCATCCCCTTCGATGTTTGCTCTGTGGCCTACTCTTTTAAACACTCCAAAGCTAGAAAAAGCCCTGGGGTCTCATTTATAAAACTGTGCGTAGGATCCTTACTATAAGTGTACGTGCGCCCAAAAGCCCAAATTGGCGTACGCCGAAAAAAAAGTCAGATTTATAAACTGTGTTTACGCACACCTGTAAGCAATGTTCCCTTTAGAAATCACAGATTACCTACATGCGTGCGTACGTGGATCAGCCTGTTATCCCGCCCTGTACATGCCCATTTTTAACCATAGATAGTCAATGTAAAGCACCTCCTGAATGCTGATCAGTATGTTAATGACCCTGGCAGTGGTTCTTCGTTACACCGAAACATGCCGAATCATGACGACTGGCGGAGAAAACAAACAAACAAAAAACAAACTCTCAGACGCTCGGGAATTGCTGCCAATTGAATTATAATTTCGGCCTGTTGTCGCACAGTGTAGGGAAACCGGATCTATAGACTACCTTTATTCATAAAATCTTCCAAATCAGCAGGCATTACGGTACTCGTGGACAGCTTCGATATACCAGACGTATATAATAAGATTTAACAGAACTATATATTAAATCCAAACAAGCCTTAGTGATGAAGTTGAAGATTATATATAATATTTATTTAAAAAAACACTTAGCTGTCAGCCATTTCCCTCTGAAAACAGCCGGTTTCACCCAGAGTGGCGAGGACCTGTATTTGGACCGGGATGGCACGGTTCTGGCGCCTTGCCCTCTCTACTGGACCCAATTCAGTACATAAATCCAAGAGCGCAGCTATATTACTATTACAGCTATATTAGGGAATTTAAATCGGCATATTAGCCAGTCATCGTCATGGTCCCTGAAGTCTCTTTCTCTCCTGATTCTTCCATTGTTGTCCTCCTGCAGGGCCAGCAGTGCCATCATGCAGCATTACGCACGGGTTCACCGCAGTATTTATATGTTTAGTCTACAACAATTTGTGATTGTTAACACCTTGCTAAAATCACAGCAACAACTAGTGGTATCCCCCACCCTGAGATACAATTTGAAATCGAAATGTAATAAGCAAACACAATTGTCTTCATGCAGGGTTTGTTATAAACAGTATTAAAGTTCGGACTGATAATGAGGACATAGAGCGTAACGATTGCGCGAGAGCTTAACGGCTGTATTTCCAGACTTTGACATTTGATGATATATGCACAGTTTTAAAGCCAGATATTTAGTTATTTACACAGTGTTCTGCAGTTATCTAATGCTAGGGTATTTGACGATATCCTGTATTCCATGCAGTCGGGCCATCTCCTGCTCCGTAGCGGACAATGTGACGGCAAGATGGCGCTGATTAAATATTAAGAACGACTTTTGATTGAAGATTTGAGTTGGAGGTGTTTATGGAACAGTTATCACTCAAGAACAATTATCACTCTATTATCACTCAGTACAATCTTCATGATAGGGTGCGAAGAAATGTGCATGAGGCATTAATACTTAAACATATTAAGAGTAGCCTAACCCTTATTCCCACATGTACTTTCTGCAGTCTGACTTCAGTTCACCACCTCACCATCTGCGTCGCCAATTCCTATTGTCTCCAAAATGTGCGTACGCATGGGTCAGAGTTTGCGTGGAGGACCGCACAACCTTTGCGTGGGAAGTGGCGTACGCACGTTTTCAGCCCCGTTTTGTGCGTACGCCACGTTTATAAAGGAGACCCCAGGGCTTGACAATAGGGTTAGGGTTAGGGCCGTCTGCTCACCTGCTCAGAACAATTAGCCCCCATCTTCCACTGCATTTGTTGGTCGTCACTCAAGCAGCAGAGGGTGCCAGAAAGCTGGAAGCAGTCAAAAGTTATCTCAGTGGTCAAAAACAATCATCCAAAGGTTTCTTAATGATTTTAGGACTGTTGCTCTGACTTCCCTAGTCATGAAGTCTTTTGACAAACTGCTGAAAAGAGAACTTGTCACTAATACTGAGCACCTGCTTGACAGTTTGCTTATATAGGACTGGGCAAAACGTAGAAGATGCTATCACTCTGAGCGTGGTCTAGACCTAGACTATCTGTAAAGTGTCCTGAGATTACCCCTGTTATGATTTTACACTATAAATAAAATGGAATTAAATTGAATAGACAAGCTCATTAAGAAGTTTGATTTAGATTTTAATATTGTGGGCTGGATCATTGATTTTTTTTATCTAAGAGAACTCCGAGAGTTTGGGTGAATGGATACATGTCAGGAGAGTTAAGTTGATCTACAGGGTCCCCTCAGGGCTGCGTGCATCCTTTCTCCACTAATCTATATTCTCTATACTAATGACTGTCACAGCTGTTGCGAAAACAGATTGATTTGAAATATTACAGATGACTCTGTCAGTCTCCTCCACGCTGGTGAAAACAGCCATGGTCCTGTTGTTGATGAGTTCGTACAGTGGTGTAACAGTGCATCCCATCAACTAATTGTAACAAAAATGAAGGACATGAGTTTTGATTTCAGGCACAAGTCCTCGACCCCTGAGAGTAGTCTCATCAAGGGACATCTGAGTCTCTGTAGATAACTACAAGTACCTGGGGATTTTTATTGATGACAAGCTGAATTTTGATTCTAACACTGAGATTCTGTGTAAGAAGGGTCAGCAACGTTTGTTCTGCCTCCAGAACTTATCTCAGTTTCATGTTGATAAGCCTCTCATGATCCTATTTCACAGATGTTATCGAGTCCGTTTGAACCTTTTCTTTAATCTGTTGGTACGGGAACCTCAGCATCAAGGCCAATGAAAGTGAGCAGCAAGATCTTGGGGGTACAGCAGAGTAGCTATGTGATCTGTTCAACAGACAAGTAGGTAGGAAGGCTGAAGCCATCCTGTCCCCTTTATTCTAAATTCAGATTGCTGACTAACAGGTACAAGCACTCCTTCATCCCCACAGCCATCTCACTGCTGAACTCAGGCTGAGGGAGTCCTAACTCACTTGGCGAAGTGTGTAGTTTAGTTAATGATATGATGTGATTCGTGTTGATGATGATGATGATTAACATGGAATGTACAAATGCCCTTGTTGACCAAAGACAAAGACAAAAATCCCTAGTACAGCTTAATGCTAAACAAGTCCTCAAAAAAGCATTTAAGATGATCAACAATCCCACAAATCCTCCATGACTACTTAAAGCTTCTGCCATAGCCCAGGGAATGCATTTTAGATCGCCTGTATGGAAAACTGATAGGAGGAAGTTTTGTTTTATTCCAGAAGCCATTGGACACAGTCTGAGGAATGGTCGTTAACCTCATTTATAGACTGATAAATACACTTGCACTTTTGACCTTTTACATTTTTGTACCTATTGTGCTGCTATTAATCATTGGATGTCTTTCTAACACGTTTGCCATATTTGCATTTGTCTGTGTATTTCTGTTTGCATGCTCACTTGCATTGACTTGCCCGTTGACGGACAAATAAAGTATTTTAAATTGAATTCGGACATTCCTATCAGCCTCAGCTGCACTTTGTTTAGTGCTAATCAGCAAATATTAGCATGCTAACATACTGAACTAATGTGCGAGTCACATATACTCATGTTAAGAGGATATACAACATATGGACAGAAGAAGGTGATCCGTGGACGAGCTGCACAGGTAGATGTTACTGTATTTGATAGGTTTATTTTTTTATGTGAAAATATATCACTTTTTTTTACTGTGAAAGAAGACAATGTAGGCCTATTGTAATTTCCACTATACATCACAGATTAAATAAGAGCAGAACTGCTGCGGACTGTGATTCAGTGCAGCTAGATCTCCATCCAGCCTAGGGACGGTCTCTAGAGGACCGGGACTGAGCAGTCAGCAGCTGGCACGCGCCCCGGTGACGTGGAGCGCATGCAGCACACAGAGCGCGCGCTCTCTACTTACTTTTTAAGATCATTTTTGGGCTTTTTGGGGGGGCATTTTGGGGTTTTATTTGATAAGATAGCTAGGTGAGGGGGGAGACATGCAGGAAATCGTCACAGGTCAGACTCGAACCCTGGACCTCTGCGTCGAGGCATAAACCTCTCAGTATATGTGCGCCTGCTCCACCCACTGAACCAACCCGGCCACGCTCTCTACTTCTTTTACAATCCCGTCGTCGTGTCTTTCCGTCACTAACGCGACCGGTGCCTCGCCGCTTCTAACGCCGCGGCTTGCTGGTCTGCTGTGCGGGATTTGGTGATCATCGGGGCGGCCGGATCATTCCGTGGGCTGCGCCGGGATCACGGTAGCCCAGAGATCAGGGTTCCAATGCGTTAATCTTCTACATTTAACGATGTTAACAAGCACATTATTCTGGATCATCTTTTACGCTTTCAAAGTGGCACCAAGACGCTCCGTCATCGGATCACGGAAAGGGAAACTTCAACCTGTCACTTTCAAAACATTTAGGCTATTAACAGCTTCTTTCTTTTCACATTTTCATTTACAGCGTTAGATGTTGGTATTTATATAATAATAGTCCGTATATTATAACTTATTATATAATAACTGGGAAGATTCGACTGGGAGATTTGTCTCCTTATTAAGCATCGAACATCGATTATTCGGGATCACCCCTACAGCACTGTTTAATATATTAGAGCGACCAGCTGTGCTTAGTGTATATAATGTTAAGAAAATCAGGAATTAGGAAATACCAGATGTTCTCTACTTATGTACTGTAATGATTATATTCCTGTATTGAATGGCTGAAACAGGACAAGGCACCTCATTTAGTAGACAATGCTTTAGATCGCTGCTGAAATCCATCAATTAACAAAACAAGTCTGAAAAATGAAAAGCAGAAATGGACACTTGTCATAGTACATTACAGTGCATAACTATAAAGAACAGTATGCTCAACAATCTTTTTGTGGTGCTGTCTCTTCCTTCAGCATCAACTTATACACCACAAATATTTGGCACCACATTCTTCAGTGGGATAAAGGCTATAAACTAAATCATAAAATGAATATACAACCCTGGGACTATTTCCTGCAGTGTAAGCTGTAAAAGCATATGCATTTATTGACCAAAGACATAAGGGACAAAACTATATACATTGGTACAGTGGTGTGAAAAAGTGTTTGCTCCCTTTCCTGATTTATTTTTTAGTTTTGTCAAACTTAAATGTTTCAGATCAAACTAATTTAAATGTTAGTCAAAGTTAACAAGTAAATACAAAATGCAGTTTTTAAATGAATGTTATTAAGGGAAAACAGAACCCAAACCTACATGGCCCTGTGTGAAAAAGTGATTGCTCCCTAAACCTAATAACTGTCTGGGCCCCCCCCTCAGCAGCATCAACTGCAATCAAGCGTTAGTGAGAACTTGCATTTTACAGCGCTGTGGAGGAATTTTGGCCCACTCATCTTTATGAATTGTCATTCAGCAACATTGGAGGGTTTACGAGCATGAAGTGCCTTGTTAAGGTCATGCCACAGCATCTCCATAGGATTCAGGTCAGGACTTGGACTAGGCCACTCCAAAGTCTTAATTTAGTTTTTCTTCAGCCATTCAGAGGTGGACTTGCTGGTGTGCTTTGGATCATCGTCCTGCTGCAGAACCCAAGTTCACTTGTGTGGTGATGGCTGGACATTCTCCTTCAGGAGTTTTTGGTAGACAGCAGAATTCATGGTTCCATTGATTACAGCAAGTCGTCCAGGTCCTGAAGCAGCAAAACAGGCCCAGACCATCACACTACCACCACCAGATTTTACATTTGTATGATGTTCTTTTTCTGAAATGTGGGGTTACTTTTACACCAGATGTAGTGGGACACGCACCTTCCAGAAAGTTCAACTTTTGTCTTATCAGTCCACAGAGTATTTTCCCAAAAGTCTTGGAGATCATCAAGATGTTTTCTGGCAAAAATGAGACAAGTCTTAACGTTCTTTTTGCTCAGCAGTGCTTTTCATCCTTGAACTCTGCCATGCAGGCCATTTCTGCCCAGTCTCTTTCTTATGCTGGAGTCATGAACACTGACCTTAACTGAGGCAAGTGAGGCCTGCAGCTCTTTGGATGTTGTCATGGGGTCTTTTGTGAGCTCTTGGATGAATCATCGGTGCCCTCTTGGGGTAAATTTGGTCGGCCGGCCACTCCTGGTGAGGTTCACCACTATTCCATGTTTTCACCATTTGTGGATAATGGCTCTGATTCGCTGGAGTCCCAAAGCTTTAGAAATGGCTTTATAACCTTTTCTAGACTGATAGATCTCAATTACTTTGTTTCTCATTTGTTCCTGAATTTCTTTGGATCTCAGCATGATGTCTAGCTTTTGAGGATCTTTTGGTCTACTTCACTTTGTCAGGCAGGTCCTGTTGAAGTGAATTCCTTTTTTTTTTGCAGGACTCAGCCAACATGGGGCGACCGCTCTTACTGGGTGAGCTAGAGGCCGCCCCTATTTAAGTGATTTCTTGATTGAGAACAGGTGTGGCAGTAATCAGGCCTGGGCGTGGCTAGAGTGTGATAAACCACAGTTAAGTTAGGTTTTAACGGGGGGGGACCCCCCCCCAGCCGCACACGCATAGGCGGTGGCGCGTAAATACTTTTTCACATGGGGCAATGTAGGTTTGGATTTTTTTTTTCCTTTATAATAAAAACCTTAATTTAAGAACTGCATTTTGTGTTTACTTGTGGTATCTTTGTCTTATATTTAAATTTGTTTGATGATCTGAAACATTTAGGTGTGACAAACATGCAAACAAATAAGAACTCAGGAAAGGGCCAACACTTTTTCACATCACTGTATATTCCCAAAATCCCCACCGTCTACAATTTAATAGTTAAAAAAAGAAATAAACACCTTTAAAAAAAATCCTGGTTCCATAGTTTGACTTCTCTCCCCCCTCCCCAATGCCCCAGGGTCAATGTCCATAAAAAGGTCCAGAGTTCCCACTCCTCCAGTCACACACCAGTATATAACGACAGGAAGTAGATATACAAAAGGAAAATGGGATATATGAGAAGGGGCTTCTTGGTTTTGAATTCATCTCCGACGAGCAGCGAAGCAGCACTGTAAGCAGCCCAGAACACTCCGAACAGCTGGAAGACAACAAAGTATCAGGTCATTTATTCATCAACATTTCTGACATAACTTGGATTACTTAAAGTGATGGTTCGGAGTAATTTCACCCTAGGGTCCTTTGCACCATGACCTCGAGCCAAACACCCCCCCAGAAGCTTTTTTCACCTGGGTCTAACATTGGGAGAGTTAGCGTAGAGTAGCGTTATCAGCTGAATAGCTTAGCGCAGGGGCTAATGGATCCAGGTCTGTATCTCATGAATGACCCCACTAATAATGCCCGAAATGATACCAAAGGTCTACACTAGTACAAATAGGTTATGCACTCATAAAACGATGGATTGGAAAGTTTGTAAGTACACCAGAAGTTTATGAACACTTGCCTGCTCTCTTCTACTAGCTGTTGCTGCTGCTACCTGCAGTAAGACGAGTGCTTAGGGCCGTCTACAAATTACAACACCGAAAAGAGATACAACAAAAATATTTATTAATTTAACTTTTTTTTTTAAGTAAGTGCTGTAGTATAACTAGCAGGAGACAAGTAATAATTGAGGTAAGTTTGGAGACATTACCTTATTTAATCATTAAATTAATAAATATTTTTGTTGTATCTCTTTCGGGTAGTAATTTTTTTAAACCCCTAAGCACTGCTCTTACTCAGCCAGTAGCAGTAGCAGCAGAGAGCAGAAGCCAGCAGGCAAGTGTTCATAAACTTCTGGTGTACTTACAAACTTTCCAATCCATCGTTTTATGAGTGCATAACGTATATGTACTAGTGTAGAAGTTTGGTATCATTTCGGGCATTATTAGTGGGGTCATTTACAAGATACAGACGTGGTTCCATTAGCCTCTGCGCTATAACGCTACACTACGCTAACTCTCCTCGAGGAGAGTTAGCTCCTCTGGCTCGAGGTCATGGTGCAAAGGACCTAGGGTGAAGCCTACACTGGGAGTAGGATCTGTGTTACCAACAGTATTCAACATCTGACACCATATACAGGCTTTCTTGTCCTCACATTCAAAGAATTCAGACAACTTTACTTATTTCACACTTTATGCTGCAGCTTTAAGGCCTTTACACAACAGAGGCCTCAAGTATAAAAGTTGCGTACGCTGGTTTTCAGGCACATGGTGTGATGTATAAAAACAGCCGTCTCTGTAACCTGGCCAGTTCTAACTGAAAAGTGCTGAAACTCACTAAATATTACAAAATCAAGTTTCAACTCAAAGTTACGGTCATGCATCTAGGACGCCGTCTATGAAAAGAATAACAATCATATCTGCTAGTATACCATAAAAGTTTGATCATTTATGTGGATTTCACATCAAAAGGCCAAAACCCAAACAGGAAATGCCATTAACTGTTAAATTCCTAGACTACTTAATAACTTATGTTACACATGAGGGTGTCACATGAATGAAAAATTGACTTAACACAAACAGTCACCCTCTGTATTTAGCTACTGTGTATTGGGTTCAGCGTTCTTAAACTGGCGTCTCCCGTGAACTACGAGTCTGGGGAGGAGGGGCCGGGGGAGACGACTCTCTCCAGAACTTTGAATTTGGACTGCAGTAACCATTTTAAATGCTAGCTGTCAGTATCACATAGGGCTCCTTTACGAAAAAGGGGACAGTTCGCAGACAGTAATGGGCAGAGCTTCTGGTTCAGCAAAGTGAAATGGTAGTCGACAATCCACTAATGGGAGACGTCACTGTGCTCCAGTGCTGCTCCGCCGTTGTTACAGTCTATGATCGTGATGCTGCAGGTGTGGAGGATTTTACACAGAAAACAAGGTACAGGATGAGTGTTTTCATTATTGGCTACGATGCCTTCACAGTGGGACTTATTCCTCCATCCTAGCGACTGTTATCACACACATCTATTCATTTAAAGTAGAATTTTCACACAACATGAAAAATAAGACTGTTTAGGTTTGGTCTTTGACTCACTTTGATTAGTGTAGAAACCACCTCAAAGCCTCCGATCACTAGGAGCAGAGGGGCTATAACGATGAGAGGAAGAAGAGAATATCCGATCACTCCTAGAACCTGGCCGAAGGACACCTGCCCAAAACAACAACAGGACTCCATGAGAACAAGTTCCAGTCATGTCTGACAGGACTCTGAGTGGCTGTCAGCTGGGCTTACCTCGCCACCAAGAACACGAGCCAGCAGGAAGATGGTTGTTGATCCAAAGATCCAGATGGTGATGATCCAAGACACGACCTGCAAAGTAAAAGCAGTTCAGCGTCAACACTGGAAACCGAGAAGTTACAATTTTATTTATTTTTATTTAACCTTTATTTATTCATTCAGGGGAGGTTCACTGAGAGGCAGCCTCTCTTTTGCAGGAACGCCCTGATCAACAATTCAGTGACATCCATATCATACACAAAATCAACCATATGTACTATAAAACAGCTTCACAAATAGGTCTTGAAATGAATTCTCATGTCTTGAAGCTGCTGATTTCTAAATGTAAGTGCATAAACATGTGAGCATGTATTGGTTTCTGCTGAATTGTATTCCAGATAGGGTTGGGTACCGAACCCGGTACTTTTACCGGTACCGACCGAATCACGTCGGTACTACCGAGTATTGGTTCACGTAAAATCAAACGGTGCCAAATTTCGGTAGCTGAGATTAAGCTTATCTGTCCTCTCTGCATGTTGACAGAGAGCAGAGCAGAGCAGAGCAGAGCAGAGCACACCACACACACACACACACACACACACACACACACACACACACACACACAGTGTGTTGACGTTACACTTCCTCTGAGACAAGCAGGCACAACAGTGGTTTCTGTGCCCTGGGGACTGCCTGACAGGCTGAGGTTGTAAGGCAAGGCAACTTTATTTCTACAGCAGAGACACCCACCACCCTTTTCCACTGCAGGAACTTAACAAACCTAACATATTTAGGGCTGCGTATCATTTGAATATTCTCGACACAGATTCTAATACGGATATCTTGAATGCGATGCCGATCCCACGGTGATACTTTTTTTTTTTTTATACTTTGTGAAAATGAAAACCTCAGAGCCTTATTAGTAGACCAGCTATGCATGTTAAAATTCAGCTGTGTGTGATTGGCTATCACTTTAAAGCTGTGTTTCTCAAATGGGGGTACGCGTACCCCTAGGGGTACTTTAGAGTACTGCAGTGGGTACGTTAGGAATCTTTTTTTTTTTTTAAATGTCAATTGTAAAAGTATCAGTCATGCATAATTCCTAAAATAATTATACACTAGAATAATGAATACATCTACTGATTCCAAACACTTGAAATGTAGCATTGAAGTGTTTTTCTGTTATGTATTTGTGTATAGTAAAAATGTTTTGTGCTGGTCACGGGGTACTTAGATGACAATATATTTCAAAGGGGGAAACAAATTTGGCAGCAATTTCCTCAAAGTGTTTTTTTTTAATAGTGGGTAGGGTGGAACTGGTCAAGCAGCACCACAAGGACAATCACAACAACTCCATGTAAGTCTGTGGGGAAGTCTTTTTGGGCCATAAGGCATCAGGTGATGGGCCCAAATTTGTAGTTCCACTGTTTAGCCACTACGTTCACTTTGCTTCAAAGCCTGGCACACTTCCTGGGGGCGTGGTTACGGGTAGTTAAGTTCCTGCAGTGGAAACAGGGCCATGTTCAGCCCCGACAAAAAGCAGCAGCACTTTTTAAAAACTGAAACAGGGTTGTGTTGAACACCCTGTTGGGTGCGTTCTGCCTTTTTATTACCACGAGTTTACAGACACGTCTCTGCTGATTGGTTATCACCTGGGACACAGCCAATAAACCAGACACCCGCCAAACGAGAGAAAACATAATTCAAAACCCGTTTCACGCCCTTCACGAGGAAACATGTCGTTAAACCAGGAAACCATAGTGAATCGGTGCACACCGTTTAGAGACTGAACGTGCCCCAGCTGTCCTGCTCACCCTGAACTGTCCATAGATGGAGATCATGGAGAAGAGCAGCACCACGGCTAGAGGGCCCCAGAAATCCGGGTTGTCTCGGACCACCTGCCGGTTATAACCCAGGGACGGCATGGGCATCAGCACACAGCGAATCTTGTAATAGATGTCCTTCAGGTCGATGTCCAGCTCCTCCCTTCTCACACAGACAAGACAACAATAGGACAGGAAGACCATAGATTCAATCAAAAGATTACAAAAGTAAAATATCAAAACAGAAACAAGTAGGCGTACACGAACGGGGCCGACGTTGGTCTTTTTATTGACATCAGATCTGGCTCTGCCATAGGGCGGCACGACATCAGCAAAATATGCCATAATGTTGTTGAAGATCGCGATAACAATATTACTTCATATAAATAAACAGATAAAAGTCTGATTAAAGTGTACTAAGTTCCGCATGTCTTTTACTTTCAGTATTCTGCTAAAATAAAACAAATTGCTTTTGAGTTTAAAACAAATCAAAAAGGAAACAATTTCCAACATTATTTTATTGAACAAATTGAACATTGAATTGAATATAAAAGACATGACATGAAAGAATGAGTTACATTTTAAAGTGCAGTTTTCTACTGGTTTTCTTTCAGCTAAGACAAAAGTGTCTTTCACAATATGTCGCAGCCTTTCACGATGCGTTTATTGCGCCAGTTTATATTGTGATAATAAAAAAAACTATATATTGTGCAGCCCTACTCTTTGCCACTATTTGGATTCTGCTGCTGATTAGGATGTGGCATAAAGTGAAATATGCAATGCAAAGTACCTTAGAGATGCATGATCAATGTGAATGTGCTAAGCTTGTTCCTGTTCCGGTGTAGAAATTCTGTAGCTGCCGCTAAAGAATTGTGTGTGTGGATACAGCCAGATGCACCAAACACTGCCCACTGGCTAAGAACAGATATTTAACAAAAGACCTGCCTTTTGTGACAAAAAGATAAAAAAAAAAAAAAAAAAAGATAAATCTGCTATTTTCAAGGCATAAGTTTAAAAGTGATCCAACATGTACTTACAGAAGAGGCTTGCTCTCTTCAGTGTCATCCTCGTCCACCTCCAGCAGCCAGCCGTAGCCTCGCTGCCTCAGGAAGGTGGTGGCATATGGATCTTTACCGCCCTCACCGCCCATGTTCAGCTTAATATCCGGGGCACTGATGGTGCCGCTGAGCTCTGTGGAAAACACGGTAGTTTGCACAGTTAAGTGTTTGATAATAGACTGGTGTGGCACAGGAAATACATACAGTACCAGGATGTATGACAAAAATACTACAGACACAGTATTAATGTTCAGGGTTTCCATCAGAAAAGTTGTTTAGGCCGGTGGCAAGTCTCTTTTTTCGAGGAAGGCCCAGCTGGGGCCAGTCACAGACTAATGGCAGCATTAACGTAGAGCATCATGTACAGAATTGCAAAAATTCTGAATTATGGTATCTGTAGTTTGGTGGGGGGAAACCTAGGACCGGTTGCCCACCAGGCTTGCAAAACACTGGGGGAAACCGTCTGGTTAAAAGATACTATTGGTGGGTAGTTTTCAGTATTTTTCCTATAGACTAAATTAATGATCAACAAATCCAGACATTCATCTGCTCAATAATAAAAGCAAGCGTTAGTTGTGGCCGGGTTGAATCAGGCGCACATATACTGAGAGGCTTATGCCTCGACGCAGAGGTCCAGGGTTTGAGTCTGACCTGTGATGGTTTCCTGCATGTCTTCCCCCTCTCTCCCCCCTTTCTCACCTAGCGGTCCTATACATTAAAGTCAGAAAAGCCCAAAAATAATCTTAAAAAATAAAAATAAAAAAACGCAAGCGTTAGTTGAAGTGCAAACTCTAAACTCTAAATCCTCACAGACAAAAGGTAAAACCTTCATTTCATTGGGAGCTCATTGCTCTGTTGGGACTCCTCTGGCAGTGAAGCCTTACCTCACATATCCATCTACATATGTGCACAGTGTACATAATTCATGTATGGACCTTTTTCACAGCAGACATGTTTACTTGTCATAGTAGGAAAAGCACAGCTGAAATTGATAACCTTAACGATGGCTCAATTCCATCAAGTGTCCCAGTGAGATATTTCAGTGAGTCAGCATGCACAATACCAGGACCTCTCCTAAGTGGAATGTAGCCATCAGTAATGGTTTAATACCAGGACCTCTCCTAAGTGGAATGCAGCCATCAGTAATGGTTTAATACCAGGACCTCTCCTAAGTGGAATGCAGCCATCATTAATGGTTTAATACCAGGACCTCTCCTAAGTGGAATGCAGCCATCAGTAATGGTTTAATACCAGGGTCTCTCCTAAGTGGAATGCAGCCATCAGTAATGGTTTAATACCAGGACCTCTCCTAAGTGGAATGCAGCCATCAGTAATGGTTTAATACCAGGGTCTCCCCTAAGTGGAATGCAGCCATCAGTAATGGTTTAATACCAGGGCCTCTCCTAAGTGGAATGCAGCCATCAGTAATGGTTTAATACCAGGGCCTCTCCTAAGTGGAATGCAGCCATCAGTAATGGTTTAATACCAGGGCCTCTCCTAAGTGGAATGCAGCCATCAGTAATGGTTTTGAACACACCTGTGCTGTTCCTACTATGACATGTCAACATGTCTGCTGTGAAAAACGTCTATTATGATTATGTCCAATGCACAGTTACTTCTGTTTGATATTCAGCTTTTAGTACTTGTGTACTTGACTTGCACAGATGTACATTATCTCACAGTATATTATCATCATTGCACATCTATATTCAGTTAAGACTAAACATGCCCTATCTTTAATCTCAAATCTTAGCACAGAGTATTCGATTTGATGTTTAATTTAGTCTGCTATAGTTATTGTATATAATGTGGCATTTTAATTGTAACCTACTCTTTTCTACCGCCTGTGGTGGAAAGGTTGTGGTATAACAATAACAATAATGTAACTATTGTGCTTCCTCATGTAGCTAATGATTTGAAGGGTCTTATTTTAATGGCCTCGTAATGTGGACAATAAGCAATATCAAATAAAGCGTGTTTGTTAGCTACGTTCACGAACGACACGTATCAGAACTGAAATTAGTTAGCAAAGCTAAGCGATAGCTTCAACATTTAAATGGCTGGAGTTAGCTACGTTGCTACTTGGAATAGCACGGAGTCGGCCGTACGTCACGTTACGTACTCTGTTCAGACTAATAAGACTGTATGGTTCGGACTGAATGCGTTTGTACCTCGGTGACTGCGCTACTTTAAGACAACTAAAACCAAGAACACAAGCTAGTAGGTGGGTGGCCATGTTGCGGCCTGCTAGCTGTGGAGCTCTGATGGCAGTTAGCCTACCTTCAGCCTCCGTCGAAGAGACGAACGTGAAATCTCCGTTGGTGGGAGAGAACTGCATGGTGAATATTATATTACTGCGGCTGCCACGCGCCTCAGGTGCACAGATTTGACATTTAAATAATAAGCGGTCAGTGGAATATGCGCTGTCATTGACCACAGCTCATCGGCGAAGTTAAACTATCGCATTTTGTTTTCGTTCACTTCTGCTGCGGTGGAAAGCCGGAAGTGCAGAGGAAGCTGAGAAATGAGACACGTCTTATGATGCATTCGGGTCATGACATTAAACTGGGATAAAGGAACGTCTTACTAGAAAATACAGCCAGGGACGGTTTAACAGAGAATCTTTGATTCAGCTCAACTGTGTTATAGGCTATTTATTCATGTAAAAATGAAATGGTGTCTAATAAGTCTAAATCTAATTTTCACAACATGTTAGCATTGTCTACATTTTTGGAGGTAATTAAGTAATTTTTATTGCGAACAATTTAATACGAGATTAGATAGATGGTCTTGAACACAGCTGATTGGGATACATTTAAAGACATTTTTGATATGCAACAATTGTATGTAAATTCAGATGATTTTCCGCACTATAAGGCGCACCGGATTATAAAGCGCACCTTCAATGAATGGCCTATTTTAGAACTTTTTTCATATATAGGGCGCACCGGATTATAAAGCGCATAGAATAGAAGATACTGCAGTCAAACGTTTGACTAGGGTTGCGTTATACATCCACTAGATGGAGCTGTGCTAAAGGGAATGTCAACATAACCGTCAGATAAAGTCAAACTTTATGAAGCGTTCTGACAACTCCGTTCACTCCATAGACAGTATATAATATCCTTATAGCATTTAAATCTAAGGGGTCCGAGAAAATGGCGATCGTCTCAACGTGGTCCCTGACATGTTGTCATCGGCTTGTCCGCTTCCATTGGCCATATCAGAGGCAAACCTGAACGGATTGGCTAATATGAGCTACCAATCGAAAGCTTAGAAGCTAGGGAATACGATGACGCCCACATCGATCATGTAGCAAGCTGGGCAGAGAAGCTAGCGCCGATGACAAGGTGAAATGGAAAACGCGTTTTCCGTTGTGATTCGGCCAGAAACTTCAACATTGTGAGGCGAACAGATCGTTTTGGAATATAAAGCTTGGATATTACATTTCCTTGGACTATTGTGGATTTATGAAAATCAAGTTTTGGCCAAAATACCACTTTGTTGCTGAAAGGACAACGAAATCAGGTATGGATGCACTCTCGACACCTGCGCAGATTATGGCTGAATTGTTTTATTGTAAATTGTTTACTTTGTAACGGTTGTGTAACTGCTATAAATCATCGTATGCTTTGTATGTGGGCTTAAATTAATCATTAGAGGCTAGGCTTTCAATTGGTGTGTTGCATGGCTGTATATTTTGAATATTTAATGCTTTAAAGTTATAAAAACGCGAATGAGTGGAAGTTTTATCGAGGTTACAGCGACGCAGTGTCCCGTCAACGGGGCAGTGATCCGAGAGGTTGATCCATATATAAGGCGCTCCGGATTATAAGGCGCACTGTCGTTTTTTGAGAAAATTAAAGGCTTTTAAGTGCGCCTTATAGTGCGGAAAATACGGTAGATCAGTTGAATTATTCAGTGAAGCACTTTAGGTGCTGTGATACATTCAATTCCAAGGAAGACAGGTAAGAAGAAGAAGGTATACCTTATTAAGGTGAGTTTTAAAAGAAGATTATACCATGGTGGACAGCAAAAAATGCAGTAAAGTCTCAAAATAAAGCCTGTGTTAGTGTGTCAAAACCATAGACTGTATATATACATTATATATACAGTCTATGGTCAAAAGTCAATTTTTGGGTCAAAAGCAAGGAAACAATTAAAATGCAAAGGTGGTTTTGGAGTAAATTAGGCTATGTAGACTAATTGATATAATATGGGGGATAATTAGAAGAAAAATGGGCTTAAAAGTGACTATGGATATTCAATCTTAGTTAATGGTGAAACTACAGAAGAGGAAGCTGAGATGCTTGCACCAACATTTGTTGAAGTTCATAGATTGGGTAGGCCTAATGTATGTGAGCTGGGAAAAAGATAGAAGAGCTTTAATAGCTGAGATGAAAGATTATTGTAAAATGAAGAAACATTATTAAATATACTCAGCAAAAAAAGAAACGTCCTCACTTTCAACTGCTTTTATTTATTTACGTGTAAAACTTTGTATGAACATAAAAAAATTTAACTACTAACAACTAAAGTGAACAATGTTCCACAGACATGTGACTAACAGAAATGGAAAAATGTGTCCCTGAACAAAGGATGGTCAAAATCCAAAGTTACAGTCAGTATGTGGTGTGGCCACCAGCTGCATTAAGTACTGCAGTGCATCTCCTCCTCATGGACTGCACTAGGTTTGCCAGTTCTTGTTGCCTTTCTTGTTACCCCACTCTTCCACCAAGGCACCTGCAAGTTCCCGGACATTTCTGGGGGGCATGGTTCTCGCCCTTACCTTCCGATCCAACCGGTCCCAGACGTGCTCAATGGGATTGAGATCCGTTCTCTTCACTGGCCATGGCAGAACACTAACTTTCCTATCTTGCAGGAAATCGTGCACAGAACGAGCGGTATGGCTGGTGGCGTTATCATGCTGGAGGGTGATGTCAGGATGAGCCTGCAGGAAGGAGGAGGAGGTCTTCCCTGTAAGTTTTGATTTTGACCATCCTTTGTTCAGGGACACATTTTTCCATTTCTGTTATGACTGTGAAACATTGTTCAGTTTATTTCTTAGTAGTTGAATTTTTTTACGTTTATACAAAGTTTTATGCATGTTAAGTTGGCTGAAAATAAAAGCAGTTGAAAGTGAGAGGACGTTTCTTTTTTTGCTGAGTTTATATCTTCCATAAAGGCAAGACTGAATCATGCTCTTGGAAAAACAAGCATGCCTTCAACAGGTAATGACCAAATTTGCAAAGATGATAAATAATCTTAGTGAGTCATCTAAAGACATCTTACTTCACAGGTGTCAAACTCAAGGCCCGCGGGCCAAATCCGGCTCCTCGCACATTCTGATCCGGCCCGCATATCCATTTAGGTTCACGATATATTTTGGCCCACCTAGTTGCGCGCCAAACCAAAAACATTGGAAACAGTTTTTCAACTTGCAATTACGGAACACTCGGAGCAGAATTTGGCAGATTTGCTGAATCTGAGACTCAGAAATTCCCCCAGAAAAACCAGAGTTTAATATTCAGGCTGTGAAAGAGCTTGTTGTGAGTCAGCTGGGTGGTAGCCTACTTAGAAAATGTAATCATGATTTTGCTCGATTTGCTACATTCTACGATAGCTTCGGAACTTTTTTGCTCACTTTTTCAGTGCTTTATGTGTACCAAACTGTAAGTGAGAAGACTATATCATACATGCAATAATTGAGTCAAAGATTTTTTACTTTTTCAATGAAATAAAAGCATGTCAATAAACCATACATGTCTGGCCCTTGGTGCGATTCTCTTTTTCCAGTGTGGCCCTCTGGGAAAATGAGTTTGACACCCCTTTCTTACTTCAACTGTATAGTGAGGGAAAAAGTAGTACCAATCTGTAAGCAAGGGAAAGATGATTCCAGGAAATTACCGACCAATTGCTTTAACATTGCATGTCTGTACATTTATGGGGGAAATGATTGACACATACAATTCTTCCTCTTGTCATTTTGGAGGACCAGACTGGGTTTATCCAGAAGACAATCCTATTTTAACCTGAGACGATTGTTTAATATCATCTATACTGAGTCTAGCACTCCATCCCCAGAAGCAGTAATATCACTTGATGCCGAAAAGGCGTTTGATCGGGTTGAGTGGGGTTATCTTTTTCATACACTTGGCAGGTTTGGTTTTGGCCCTAACTTCACTCACCTTATCAAGCTCATTTACACTGATCCTACTGCCTCAGTTTATACCAATGGTATCTCATCTGAGTATTTTCCTCTTCACAGAGGGACAAAACAAGGGGATCCAGTGAGTCCGTTGCTTTTCGGTTTAGCTATAGAGCCACTTGCCATAGCTCTTAGATGCAATAATAGTATACAAGGTATCTCATGTGGTGGCCTAACTCACACTGTCTCGCTTTATGCAGACGACTTGTTGCTATATGTCACCAACCCCATCACAACTACCCCTGAAATCCTTAAAATCTTGCAGGAATTTGGTAACATATCTGGGTATAAACTACATTTTAATAAAAGTGAATACTTTCCCATTAGTAGTAATGCCAGAGAATATCCCAATCTGCCATTTAAGTTGTCCGCCGAGTCCTTTACATGTCTGGGTATAAAAGTCACCAAATCCTATTACAGTCTATTTAAAAGTAACATCACTCCTCAGTGCAAACAAGATATTAAAAGATGATCTATTTTGCCACTATCTCTTATCGGGAGAACAAATTCTGTAAAGATGAATATTGTACCAAAGTTTCTATATTTATTTCAGGCACTGCCTGTTTATATACCACAATCTTTTTTCAAAGCACTTAATCAAATGATTTCCTCCTTTTTATATGGAATAATAAATCAGCTCGCATAAGAAAATAATTTATGGAAAGACCAAAAAGTGTAAGTGGGCTTTCACTTCCAAATTTGTGGACGTATTATTGGGCTACGAATTTTAATGCCATCTCTCTGTGGTTAAAAGATTGGAATGATAGGATCCCTGCATGGCTCCAGATTGAAAAGGTTACAAGCAGCCCACACTCCCTCCCTGCTTTACTCTGTTCACGTCTACCATCACTAGTTAATAATATTAAGGATAATATAATTGTAACTCAATCACTACGCATCGTTAATCAGTTCAAAAGGTGTCTGGGTATTCAAAGTATTTCTATTCACTCACCAATAATACATAATCATCTTTTTCAGCCATCCCTAATGGACAATGGCTTCAAAATTTGGTATGACAAGGGCATTCATAGTATTGAGGACCTACTATATGTTAATTATACTTTTGCTAGCTTTGAACAACTATCCAGAAAATTCGGTCTGACCAATAATCATTTTTTGCGATAATTGCAAATTAGAGATTTTACTCGTAAAAAGTTTGCTAATTGTCCTACACTCCCCTCTCCTTCCTGTTTGGATTCCCTATTAAGGGTCAATATGCTGAATAAGAGCAGAATATCATTTATTTATTCCCATATCATGGATAGCTGCAACCTCTCTATTTCACATATTCGAGAACAGTGGGAAAATGACTTGGGGGCGCAGCTGTCTGATGAGGAATGGGATATGGCTCTTACTAGAGTCCATTCTTCTTCCATATGTTCCAGACATTCTTTAATACAGTTTAAAGTGATACACAGGTTGCACTTCTCAAAAGCCAAATTAGCAAGAATATTTCCTAATGTAGACCCATTATGCGATAGATGTAAACAGACGCCAGCTACTTCCTATTATATGTTCTGGTCTTGTCCGAAACTTGTTCCTTTCTGGTCATCCTTTTTTGAAGTCATCTCTAATGGTTATGCTTATAACATCTCCCCTTCTCCCTTGGTTGCTGTTTTTGGTTGGTTTTCTGATTCAACGGGATCTGCTCCCCCTGTTCATCTACAGAGGGTCATTGCCTTTTCCTCCTTATTAGCTAGATGCTTGATTTTATTTAAATGGAAGGCTGCTACTCCTCCATCACACCACCACTGGATCAGGGACATTATGCAGAATGTTAAGCTGCAAAAAATCAGATGTACCCTCAACGGTTCCATCAACATATTCTACAAAACCTGGGACCTTATGTGAACAATTTACCTGGTCTGGAACTGGAACTCTGAATGTTTATACTTGCCCTTGGTCAGTCCTGTAATAAGGAATGTTAGGTGCACTTGTTTTTTTATTTTTTATTTTATCTTTTGTCCGTCTGTTGTCTGTGACAAGTCTGTCAGGTTGATTTTGGGTTTGGTCTGTCTTTGTATTTCTCTTGTTGGGATTGTTTTTCTATGGTTATTAGTAAAATAGAGAATATGATTGATGATATACGATATATGATGATATACTCTGCTGCTCGCCTCCTCACCCACACCGGTTCAAGACAACACATCACCCCTGTCCTTCAACAGCTTCACTGGCTCCCTGTACAACAGCGCATCCATTACAAAGTTCTACTCATCACCTACAAAGCTCTCAATAGTCTGGCCCCTCCATACCTCACAGACCTCTTACAGCACCATCGCCCCTCCAGATGCCTTCGCTCAGCTGACTTAAACCTCCTCAAACCCATCACCAAATCAACCCACCGAACTTTGGGGGACCGAGCCTTTGCAATAGCTGCCCCCACTCTCTGGAACTCACTCCCCATCCACATCAGAAACTTGGACTCACTGAACACCTATAAAAAAAACTGCTCAAAAGTCATTTGTTTCAATTGGCCTATCCATAATTTACAATAATCACTCATCTTGTTTGTTTGTTTGTTTGATTCTTTATTTCTTTTGTTTGTTAAGCGTCTTTGAGTTCCATGTAAAGCGCTATATAAAACTTATGTATTATTATTATTATTATTATGATTGTTTTATGTGATAATTGGAAATGTACAAATAAAGTGTTTAAAAAAAAAAAAGATCGACATATTTGCCATATATAGAAATGAAAGGACATGTATCCAAATATTAGAGTGGATTCAGAAGCGGTAGAAATGCAATGGACCGAACTTTATGTTTAAAATAGGAAATAAAAAGAGAGTATCTTGGGATAAGATCACACCGCCCACAACGCCAGATCGAGCCAGGGGCGTAAAGTGGGGGGGACCACTTGCCTACTTCCTACTTCTTCTTCTTCTTGATCTCAACTACACGCCTGTAAAGTTTTGTAACTGCATCGTACACGGTTGCGACGCTATCGACGTGACGATATGTTTTGTAGAAGATTATGCAATTAGGAAAAGATGAAGTAATGTGGACTCATTTGTAAAAAAGTTAAAAATTCTAATGGGAGAAATGCTGCTAGAATAAAAGCAACATAGCCTAATCAAGATCAGTCAACACAAGTTGCCTTGATAGGAAAACGTGGCTAATGCCCTGTGTTGTCTGTCACCTGTCAGATGTGTTTACAGCAGTGTATTCTAATCATTTTACATTTGTATGAATGTATAAAAAACCTCCATTCTAGCCTCTGTAACTCTGTGTCAGTAAGGCCTAGAATCACCCTGACACTTGTAACAAAAACTTGAGAGTGTTACCTTTCCAATGATGTCAGGCACACCCCAGAGTGTCAAAGTATATGGGAGCTGTACCACTTTTAATTTGGGTATGACGTTTAGACCAAAAAGCATGGATTTCAAGCGTTTCTTCAGCCACTTCTTTCTACAACAGTCGAGAACCCTTTTGCAATTATGTAAGCACATAATGTAATCTGAAAAATGCTTACCTGATTAAAAAAACAATGCAACTGATCTCAGCTGATATTCTGTCTGGAATGGAAATTTCTAAGTGACCCCAAACTTTTGACCGGTAGTGTATATATCTCAGAATTTAATGTTAATGTATCACAGGCTGATAAAGTGTCAATATTTTCAGCACAAATCATTGAAATCATGTTTGGCCTTCGGTGAGTGGCTACAGCCACCAAAACAGTCCTTTGCTCAGATTCGGCAGCAGCTCTCAAAGGTTTTGTCATCAACGTTCATAGAAAATCTCATAAGAGAAGCAGAAATTGGCAAAGAAAGCTCAACTAACAATAAAGTGCTGAAAGAAGCTTATGGTGGGAAGAGACAAAAGAAATAACCGTTATAGAAAAGAGTATTATTGAGTACTGTTTAAGTATCTTAGACTTTAATTTAATATGATTAAGAAGATATGAGTGAAGTTATTTATTATTGATGTATTATGAGTGTATTTGTGATATTGTAAATACTAGATATTCTGATCTACACTCCATACCAGGTGGTGGCGGTAATGCCCCAAATCATTGGTTGTCAACCGCCAACAATCCTCAACGGAGGAGGAGGACGCGTTAATCCCTCCCCCTCGGTCCATCTGGCCAATAGCAGCAGCTCGTACTGAATGCCTTATTTTGCCGCTAAAACTAAATTCGCTCCAGCCCTTGCAGCTTCTAGTCTAGTGGATAAAAGTAACAGGAAAAAGTAAGTTTTAACTCGACATTAATTGAATTATGACATTATATTGTTTTTGCATGTTGTCCAGGTCAGTGTGTTAGTTAGCGTTAATGTAACGTTAAGCATGGAAACTGTCCATTTTGTTCAGTTAAGTTGACGTTACTTCGTAAGATAACAGATAACAAAATACGTTTTAATTATTAACGTTAGCTATAACGTTGTTTGTCAGAGCTATAACGTTAACGTTAACTTGTGCACTGCAGTCAAAAGAAACGATGTCACCTGTTTAACACTCGACAAATATACGTAGGTATAATTCGATGGTATATTTACTTTTTATGGTTATGTGCTATATTCGGCGCACATATTTGACCCAAGCAGGTCTAGCTAGCTATAGTTAACGTTAACATTAGCTACCTGAAATCTCAATTTGAAACTGTATTTGTTGTTAACGTTAGCTAGCTATCTTTAGCCCTCTCTTGTGTGTTGGTGGATGAAGACCGCACGAATAAGCGACAACTACGTTAACGTTACGTTACTATACTAGCGGCAAACCTAAAAATAGGGATTGTTGTATACATTCCACAGTAAAACGTGGCTAGTCTTAAGTGGTGGAATATGTTAAGCGTAATAGCGTTATTTCTGTTCCACGATAAGTAACGTTAACTGTATAACGTTAGCAAGTGTCTGAGATTTCTAATCTATATTTAACTCTGTGACGTTATGGTAACGTTATGACATGATTCCATCTCAATTTGAGAGCTTCATTCTTAATGATACAGCAACATTAGCCTTAGGCAGTCACTACCATTAAGCAGAAACGAAGATTTAGTAGTTATTTTGTAAAACCTGATATTTGACATGGCATGTGTTGGTCATACAATATGTATGCACCTCTAGGGGCGGACATGTCCAGAGGAAGAGTGTGCACAAGAACTTCTATCACCAGCTTCAACTCAGCTACTGGTTCACATGAGACATTTTGAGTGACATAATGAAACAGATAGATTCACATATGCAAATGAGCAATAGATACAGAAATGTATGGCGCTTTTTTAAATGTAGCCTTATTGTGTTTACAAGCATTGCTTAACTAAAATAGCAGCACCAGAAGATATTGATATATTGTATATAGTTGCATGTTATTCCATAATGTATTTCCTTGTTTTCACCTACCCATTATCTGTTTTTATAGACTCTAGCCTAAATGAAACTCAACATTTTATTAAGTTGGCTGTAAAAGTTTATAAACTCTGAACTACAGTTCAGAGTTAAAAAGGCTGAAGGAACTGATGCCATCAAGAGTGTAAAGTTTAAAAAAAGCCTTTAATATCTTCTTGGCTAAATCTTTAAAACATGTCCCATTTGAGCAATTACAGCCTTCTTCAGGGCAAGCACAAGTTGTTTGAATGACAGCAGGACTGGGCGATATGGCCAAAATCTTCTATCCCGATATATAGATTGATAACAATCTATATCATGATATAGCATATTTTAGGGCAATTCATTGAACAGTTTATATGAGATAGCCACATGGTAGACAGTTTCAAGTGAAATTATAGAGAAAAATAAATACTTTTTACCAGCTATATATTGACTATGTTTACATGCATTCACAAAAATAGTGTGACGTTAAAACAAATCTGCAATTCTTCAAATGACATTCCAGCAAAATGTTTCACAACAGATCATCTGAGAAAATGTAGTTAGTATGTGCTTATTATCAGTTTAGACAATGTAGGGCCTAATTGTTACACAATATCTCTATATATGATTTCATCACGATATGATTTCATTGAAAGACAATAAATTATCACATTGATTTATCGTCCAGCCTTAAATGACAGAAATCTGTTCAGATGAGAACATCACCTGTCACCTCTCCACTAATAATTGCACTAAAAAAGAAAGCCTTTGAGGCGACCTCTAGCTCACCCAGTGAGAGCGTTTGCCCCATGTTGGCTGATTCCTGCAGTGGCGCAGGGTTCAAATCTGACCTGTTGCCCTTTGCTGCGTGTCATTCCCATCTCTCTCTCCACCTTTCATATCTATCTACTTCAAAATAAAGTGAAAAGCCCCAAAAAGAAATCTTAAAAAAACAAAAAACGGAAAGCCTTTGTTGGCCAGAGATTACCTGGCAGAGAGCCCCACAGCGGAGGAGCTGCATAACAAAGGCTCAGTCATGCGAGGGCCTAGATTGCAAGCATAAAAAGGGACAAATATAAAATTTCAACATTCTTAGCATGTGTGAAAGTGAAGCAGCTGGACGCCTCTGTTTTGTGTTGTGGTTTGACCTTTCCTCGCCGAAAGTGTGAGCATTTGTTTTCATCAGTATTTTCCTGATTCTTTTACTGTTTCCGAATCAGCGTGGCTTAAATCAACAGCTGAAAATGGGAATTTCTGGACTGCTGCAGTTCATCAAAGATGCTGCAGAGCCTATCCACGTGAAAAAATACAAAGGCCAGACCGTGGCTGTGGACACGTACTGTTGGCTGCATAAAGGAGCATTTTCATGTGCTGAGAAGCTCGCTAAAGGAGAACCAACTGATCAGTAAGCATTTTTATTATTCTAGCTGAAAGAAAACAGTAAATGTGTTCAAAGGTATTTTAATATTTCTGTTGTAGCCTAGTTGTTAGTGGGGCTCTGTCTGTTTTTTAAAATGCCTACTTAAACTATCGGCTATTGGCATCGGTACTCAGCAGAGGTGGGTAGAGTAGCCAAAAATTGTACTCAAGTAAAAGTACTGTTACTTCAGAATAATATGACTCAAGTAAAAAGTAGTCATCCAAATAATTACTTGAGTAAGAGTAAAAAAGTACTCGGTGAAAAAACTACTCAAGTAATGAGTAACTGTTGAGTAACGTCTGATTTATTTTTTAACATAAGCATTCAATCAGACAGACAAAAATACAAAATAATCATCTTTAGGCAAATTATAGTTCATCCAATCAATAAAATAAATACAAATTAATTAATTACAAAATAGCTTAAATTAAAATAATCCAGGTAAATTCAAGTACTTAAAAAATAAAATCCATAAAATAATAATACATAAAAATAAATAAGCACAAGTAACACAGATTTCCAAACCTACTTTTTTTACCAGGCTCTTCAGGCAGAACTAGAACAAGGTAATGGAGCTGCTGTTTGGCACTTTTACTAAGGTAACCATGCTTTCATTATGAGGCCAGAGTCCTGGACTATGAAGCAAGATTTGGGGTTAACGAGCCAACTTCAGGTTCAACCCAGGGTTTTCTTTATCACGAAGGTCGATCACTTGATACCGGGTTCAATCGCCGTGGTAACTCATGCTGGTCGGGAGCAGGTTATGTTGTTGATCAGAGATCAACCGGTGTAAAAGCACTGCCTACTGACCAATCAATAGGCCTACTCGATTGATAACGGCATCACCGTTCTTATAGAAGATCAGAGAGAGAGAGAGAGCCGTAAACATTCCCTGATGGGTATATGCATCAGCGTCGCCTATTTTTTGTTGCCAGCTGACCAGACTGCACAACTACGTTTGATTGGTGAAACACAGTCACGTACGTGGTAGAGTCTTTGGCAGAAGTCTCTCTCTCTCTCAAAATAAAACATTAAAATGAGGCGTACGCGGGGGGAATGCAAACAATAATGCATAGAATACCAAAGGGGTAAAAAGAAAAGTAACAAGCTCATTGTAGCCTAATGTAGCGGAGTAAGAGTACAGTTTCTTTTTCACAAATCTACTCAAGTAAAAAGTATAGTGATTTAAAACTACTCCTAGAAGTATAATTTTTTCAAAAACTTACTCAAGTAAATGTAATGTAGTAAATGTAACTCGTTACTACCCACCTCTGGTACTCAGTAGCTACCGGACGAAATAGCAACGCAGATTACGGTGCCACTTAAATGTCTGCGTACGACTCTGATGCTCCAAAACAGACGTTGGAGGCAACAGAAACATCGCTGCATGACACGCTAGTAAACACTAATAGCACGTTACACAGCAGGTAACGTTGGCCTACCATTAGCTACAGCAGTAACTGGATTAAAGGTTCCATGACATGGTGTTCTTTGGATGCTTTTATATAGGCCTTAGTGGTCCCCTAATACTGTATCTGAAGTCTCTTTTATATAGACCTTAGTGGTCCCCTAATACTGTATCTGAAATCTCTTTTATATAGACCTTAGTGGTCCCCTAATACTGTATCTGAAGTCTCTTTTATATAGACCTTAGTGGTCACCTAATACTGTATCTGAAGTCTCTTTTATATAGACCTTAGTGGTCACCTAATACTGTATCTGAAGTCTCTTTTATATAGGCCTTAGTGGTATACCTAATACTGTATCTGAAGTCTCTTTAATATAGGGCCTTAGTGGTCCCTAATACTGTATCTGAAGTTCTTTTTTATATAGACCTTAGTGGTCCCCTAATACTGTATCTGAAATCTCTTTTATATAGACCTTAGTGGTCCCCTAATACTGTATCTGAAATCTCTTTTATATAGACCTTAGTGGTCCCCTAATACTGTATCTGAAGTCTCTTTTATATAGACCTTAGTGGTCCCCTAATACTGTAACTGAAGTCTCTTTTATATAGACCTTAGTGGTCCCCTAATACTGTATCTGAACTCTTTTTTATATAGACCTTAGTGGTCCTCTAATACTGTATCTGAAGTCTCTTTTATATAGACCTTAGTGGTCCCCCTAATACTGTATCTGAAGTCTCTTTTATATAGACCTTAGTGGTCCCCTAATACTGTATCTGAAGTCTCTTTTATATAGACCTTAGTGGTCCCCTAATACTGAATCTGAAATCTCTTTTATATAGACCTTAGTGGTCCCCTAATACTGTATCTGAAGTCTCTTTTATATAGACCTTAGTGGTCCCCTAATACTGTATCTGAAGTCTCTTTTATATAGGCCTTAGTGGTCCCCTAATACTGTATCTGAAGTCTCTTTTATATAGACCTTAGTGGTCCCCTAATACTGTATCTGAAGTCTCTTTTATATAGACCTTAGTGGTCCCCTAATACTGTATCTGAAGTCTCTTTTATATAGACCTTAGTGGTCCCCTAATACTGTATCTGAAGTCTCTTTTATATAGACCTTAGTGGTCCCCTAATACTGTATCTGAAGTCTCTTTACCGAAATTCAGCCTTGGTGCAGACTTACAGCCACTAGAGCCAGTCCCACAATGAGCTTTCCATGGGGTTTGCCATTTCTGTGTCTGTAGCTATTGAGGAGGAGAGAGGGGGGGCAAGGTGGAGGGTGGGGGTGTGGCCTTGACCAACTTCAACTTTGCTCGTTTGAAAGCCATGATGCCTCTCTCTCATGGGCGGGCCAAATTCTCTGGGCGGGCAAAGCAGAGAAAGGGGAGGTAACCTTTCTCCTTATGACCTCATAAGGAGAAGATTCCTGATTGGCCCATCTGAGCTTTCATTTTCTCAAAGGCAGAGCAGGATACCCAGTGCTCGGTTTACACCTATCGCCATTTCTAGCCACTGGGGGACCATAGGCAGGCTGGGGGAACGCATTATAATGTTAAAAAACCTCAAAGTGAAATTTTCATGCCATGGGACCTTTAACCATGGCTAAAATGCTGACAGCGGAATGGTGTAGTGTGACTGTATTTCACTGGAGAGGATTCCAACAGCGGGACGTCCAACAGTCTGCCGCTAAAGCTATGAGCTGAAAGACTCAAACTAGCACTGGTCACTGCTGTTGTCTGAAAAACGGCACAGATGGGAAATGTTGCGTTTACTGGTAAACTGGTAAACCTTGTGACGACTTATGACCATAGACGGTTAAAGGAAAGTTAAAGAAAAGCTTATGACCGACTGCTATCTGTTGTGGAATTTTCCTCGTGTTACTCTGTCCTCTGTGACGGTCTACATCTAAACTAAGCTGCGCGGTGCACGGAACAACTCTGATTGGCTCATGGAGGCACGTGATCAGACAGTGGTTTACGGAGCTTTGAAAAAAAAAAACTGAGCGTTCTATGAACGGAATGACGCATTTTAAATATTGCTCAATCACGTGAATTTGATCGTGGGAAGCGAAAATCGTGATCGTGATTAAAATTTGATTAATTGTGCAGCCCTACCGTAGCCCATGTTCTTTGTTTCAACTTTTTACTGGTAACAAAATATGTTAAACATACTATACAAGCATGAGACTGGGAGGTCAAAGGCTTGTCTGCTCTCAAGGCTGCAACTTCAACTACATTATTTAACAAGCACAGGCACCTTTTAACCAATCAGCTGAGGGCAATTGTTTTATGTTTAATTAAGCATACTGCAATTAAACTATGGATCTGCTTATGCTGAGCAAATCAAATACAGCAAAATAGAAATTATTTAAAGTTACTTTTACTTTTGTTCTATTGTATAAATTGCTCAAACAGTAATCTTGTAATAAAGGTTGAATGTCCAGAACTGATGTTTTCACTTTAATTGATCCAATCCTAGGTATGTGTGGTACTGCATGAAATTTGTGGAGATGTTGTTAAGCTTCAGCATCAAACCAATACTGGTGTTTGATGGACGCAATCTGCCTTCAAAACGAGAAGTGGAAAAGGCCCGCAGAGAGTGAGTATTTCCCTTATTTATTTATTTATTTTTTGCATGAGGGTTTGGATGCACTACACATACCTGCACGACATAGCAGTCTAGCAGCCCCCCGGCCCTGATTGGTGCATCTGAACAGGGAGTGGTGGATTTTTGCAAATCTCACTACAGGCTGTAGGTGGTGCTAGAGGAGCTATTTTTTTTTTTCTTAATTTTTTTTTTTTAAATGACCTGCTTCATGTAGTTCTACTGGAACATGGGGTCAGTTTCAGTTCAGATGTGACAGAAAGTTAGTTTTATAAGGCTTACCTACTGCATCTTTGATGCAGTTTAAGGCACAAAAACCAACTCCTGTTATAAGCTGTCTGTCAGGTCTGTTTTCTACCTCTTGTGTGCATGTGCATTTCCCTGATAACGTTGCTTGGAAACCGGCTTCTAAGACCAGCAAATGAAATAAATAAATCTCATTAGTTGGTACATCTCAAACAAATCCCTAGGTTTAATGAACTCGCTGGACTGATTATTAAATGGTTGATGTTTTTGTTTTGTCTGAATGGTTTTAGTTCTCTAGAAAATAGCAGAAGTTGTTTTACCTTAACCTTAATGGTGTCTACCCAGGAGAAACTGCTCCATGGTTCTACAGCCAAAAAACAAAGCAACAGCATTAGGCTGCGTTCAGACTATCCTCGTTGGCCATCCGACGGTCTGGCCAAAACGCAGGTCTTTCCATTCATGTTGAATGGAGCTAGTGTGTTTAGGGGTGTTAAGTTGAGACCAACTCAACTTTTGGAGAAAGCTACCCCACGTCACGCTGCAGTGGCCAATCATGTAATCAGAGATCAGACGTGTTCCTCTATCGCTGTCACAACACCAAACACAAGAGCTGAACTGCCCGGGAGTTTGTGTAACAGCTGAATGTTTCCTCCAACAACAAAGCACTTGCTGTGTCTCGCTCCTCTCTTCTCTTTCTCTGTCCTGGGAAATAAAGCTGCTTTCAGGTGCGGTCGGAAACCTCTAAATCTATAAACGATAATTATAAAGTAAACTTTATATTTCACAAGTCTGCGGCGAATTGCCGGATAGCTTCTTTTGGTCTGAATGCCCCATTAGTTTAGTCACGTACTATACAACAAAACTATCCTAACACTGCTAGTTGGCAGCATGGTGCACAGGCGCGGTGTGGGGAGCAATATTGCGTTGTGATAATACTATCTCATTCATATAGGAGGGGATGAGTGGCTACAAACTGGCATCAAATGCCAATCTGGTTAAAAACTAATAACAAATACTGAGACCAAAGTTGGGAAAGGAGATATAATGGATTGGAAATGCACTCAAACAAACAAACTCCACAGATAATCCTAAAAGAAGAAAGATGTGCGACCATAACAGAAAATGGAACTACATTATCACCCCGAGTTATGAGAAGAACTCAAGGCCTGTGCCAAACACAACAACCCAGTGTTTTCATACCTGGCCACAAACATGCTCAGACAAAGCTTGGTTTATTTAAAGGACTGCATTGCAAAAACCGTAACAAAGCAACATTGTTAGTGTGAAGGTACAAAGAGGAATGTACAGACCTGTCAACAGGTGAGACCAAACAACCCCTCCACAAACAAATACCTTAACACCAAGAGGTCCAACATCATATTGTTATCCTTAACAAGGTCTATCTGTCACTGTCTCTTTGCTTAGTGGTGTCACACAATCATTACCTCCAGGCAGTTGTCTTTTGTAGATGTATATCAGTGTCCAGAAACATAGCCTTCAGTTTTAGGACAAATCATCTTTCTCTAGTTCTAGGTCTCAAATCTGACTTAGATTTTGTTCTAACTGCCAACAGAAATTCTCCCAGTGCAAAGTTTTCAATTATAGATTCTGTTTCATTCATGTACCTTTCAGGCGCAGAGAAGTCAATCTTCAGAAAGGAAGACAGCTACTACGTGAAGGCAAACTGTCTGAAGCCAGAGACTGTTTTACACGCTGTGTTAACATCACCCCAGCCATGGCTCATAACCTTATTAAGGTACAGTGTACTCACTTTATTTTTTTTTTATGATAATTTGTTTGGCTTTTTGGGCTTTATTTCATAGGACAGCTGAAGCTTTTTTTAGCTGCATTATTGAAAACTGAGCAACAGCACAGGGGACTTTTAACTTAACGAACTGAGCCTTGTCTTAAAATGCCCACAAAACTAACTGTGATGGAAATAAAGAAGGGTGATGGAAAGAGGGCAGTGCGATGGCATTTCTTTTAAAGATTTTGTTTTTTTGGGGGGGGGAGATGGGTGATGACACGCAGCAAAGTGCCGCAGGTCTGATTCGAACCCGGGCCGCTGCAAAGGCCTCAGCCTATATGGGGCGCACACTCTTACTGGGTGAGCTAGAGGTCACCCCAATTATGCCTTCATTGAATTTATTGTTCTGAATGTCACTGCCTTCATGGCATGAACATCTAAATTTAAGGGCAAGGGGAGGCAAAGCAAGGAAATGGACAAGTTTGAATGTAGCTCAATAGAGAACTGGGCAGGACCTTCACCTTATGGACCTTAAGTAGTTACCGGAATGAAAATCGGATACTATTTTCCATCCAGTAATTATTTAAAACACAAGTCTCACAATACATTTGCAGAAGAACTACTTGTTCACCCAAGAAAACCCTCTACAGTTTCTCTTCCAAGTTGCATGTCAACCTTTGCAACATTAAAAGGGCTATCAAAATATTTGATTTGAACCCCACAGGTACATGCTTTGCTTTCATTTTTTTCTGTGTTACTTTATTTCATTCTTTGTAGTAACATCCAGCAGTGTTGCATGTTGATGAAGTGAAATATTTTTGTGTTGTCTTTTTTTTTAAATCAGGCTGCAAGGGTGAGAGGAGTAGACTGTGTTGTGGCTCCATATGAAGCTGATGCTCAGTTAGCTTACCTCACTAAATCTGGTTTGGCCCAGGCTGTCATCACAGAAGACTCTGACCTGCTGGCATTCGGCTGCAAAAAGGTATTGAGGTTTAAACCAGGGGGGTTCATTCCCAGCTGCACGTGGATAAGGGTTATCCAGATCAGAGTGTTGGCGATTCAACATGAGTCTGGATTTGTTTGTTTTTTTTAATCTTGAAATGTGAAATCAATCTGGAACAATCAAATCAAATCCAAACATGCAAAGTGCGGGCTTATTGACAGTCAGCTGGACCATGACCCAGATGTTTTACTTTGAACCACGTACATAAACTCCATTTAAAAAAAAAACAAATAAAAGTTTAGAAGTAGTTTTCTTAGATTCTTAATGAAAGAGTGTTGACATAATGATGATTTTTAGATGAGAACATGCAGGTTATTGTAAACGCTTGATGATCTGTAATTATCACATCAAATATTCATAATGAAAAACGACCTATGCAAGATGAAACAAAAATGAAAGATTAATTAAAGTTTCTAAACAAAAAAAGACCCAAACCAAATTTTGTTGGTGACCAAAAAAGACAAACTCTACTATAAAGTTCTGACTGTTAAATACCAATGGAGCCAGAACATGATTTCATGAATTTGATTTGGCATTCAAATATGAATTTTTCATTTGAACACTACAATGTATTTAATGCTTAACTGCAGAACTCACTTTGCTGAAAATTGTTTATGCAATTTTTTGCTGCTTTTAAGAGAGACACTGTAAGTAAGGTTCCATTTTCATAACAGGCTTATGACTATCACTTAAAAGTGTCTTGCTAGTCCATTGGGCCAACCTCACCAATCATGAACCAACAACACTACCCCTAGTCTGACCACATTCACTGGTAATATGGAACTCTTTAACAGGGATGAAAGTGCACTCAGGCAATCATATGAATGAACTCCACATATTTTGCCTGTATTTTAAAATAAGAGAGCACTGTTACCTACATTAGATATCAAAGAACCAAATTAGATGGATGACAATAAACAGGATTAGTTTAGCTTTTATATCAGTTTGTTAGCCTGGATTAGTTGAGCTACATTTGAAGATCAGGGCCCTGATGGTCAAATGGAGAAGGGTAATGTCATTGGCTGTTGTCATTCAAACCAGATCCAATTTTGCGTGGGCGGAAGAAAGGTACTAGAGCAGTGTTTCTCAACGGGGGCGGTACCGCCCCCCAGGGGGCGTTCAGAAGATGATGGGGAGTGTTGGAAGCAACATTTTGGAAAGGGGGGCGTTGAGGTGCCCTTGGGGGGCGTTTGTTTGAAAGCTAGTTTAAACCAAAGATTCACAATAACAATACATGTTTACACTTAAACTACAAAAAAATCCGTGGTCTGCAACATTAAAAGCTGCCAGTTTACAGCACGGCGACTGGACGATACGGGTATCCTAACTTTTCAGTGCTTCTGTCAGCTTTGTTTGGCGCAGCTCCGTGCTGCCTTCATGGAAACGGGACGTAAGAGCATCATTTTAAATGAGCTCTGTAGCTACTACGTGAAGCTGCGTTCAGATAATAAAAAAAAGAGCAATCGCCGCACGGCGTCCTGTTGTATTCTTTAACCCCAATGTAGCACAAGTAGACTTTATATTTCATAGTAACAGTTTTTCGTCAGATGGTTTATAGAACACGTTTCCTACTGTACCTGAATGCAGCTTCATTTCACGGAGAAAGAGAGAAAGAAAAGAGACGAGCGAGAGACATCGACTGTGCTTTGTTGTTTGGCAAACATTTAGCTGTTCCATATACTCCCGGGCAATTCAGGGCTTGTGTTTGGTGTCTTAAAACTTACTTATGGAAGCGATAGAGGCAGTGATGTCACTGTTTACTGTACGGGACTCTCACACCTCCTCAAAACACAGCGCGATGTGGGGTTGCGGCAAACATTTCTTTTCTGCTATTTACTCGCAAGACAGGCGATGGCAAACCTAGACTCTTCTAACCTAGACTCTCACTAACTTTCAAAGGTTGTAAACTTATTTCCATTCGGCAGTAGGTGTCGTTTTTCAAGTGGTTTGTCATCACCAAAATACTTGGCTACTGTTAGTGTTTGTAGTAATAATAATAATAATAATAATAAGCATAATAATACATTTTATTTAAAGCGCATTTCATGATACCCAAGGTCACTTCACAAACAAAAGGACATTAAAATTATAGTCATCTTATAAAGTTGCTGAGGTTCACACCATGCAGCAGGCCTTTTGATAATACCTAATTCTAGTTTTAATGTTACATATCTAGTCGTTCTGATTGGCTGCTGTTATTTAATTTGAATGTCAAATGGTTGCATTTTTTTTTTTTTTTAAACCTGTAAATATATATACTTCCTATTCACATGGCTTTTTTGATACCTGGTAAACTAATACATGTTTGTCATTGAATGATTTGTTTTTTTGAATATTTTTTGTAACCATAGTAACAATAATAATAGGCCTATATTAGGGCGTAATCATTAATATTTGGGGCAATTAGCCTACATAATATTTGATGGGGGGCGTTAGGGACCTGGATAATGGATAGGGGGGCGCTGGCACAAAAAAGGTTGAGAACCACTGTACTAGAGCCTAATACTTTGTGTGCTACAGTTAGAACCGGTAACAAGGGTTAGTCAGTGCACAAAAAAACATCTAACCCTTCAGTGTTAATCTTGTTTGCAGCTAGAGATGTTCCGATACCAATACCAGTATCGGTATCACCTCCGATACTGCCTAAAACGCTGGCATCGGTATCGGAAAGTACTGGACTTTATGCACACAAATTTACGTTGAAGTAGTTTATTTGTTATTTTTGTCAAACTGGAGAATAAAAGAAAGTTCTGTGGCATTCATTGTTTGTGTTTGTTCATGTTTCACAAAGAGTTTAACCTGAGCCAGACCGACAACAGA
This sequence comes from Perca fluviatilis, assembly GCF_010015445.1. Taxonomy (NCBI): domain Eukaryota; kingdom Metazoa; phylum Chordata; class Actinopteri; order Perciformes; family Percidae; genus Perca; species Perca fluviatilis. The sequence continues at coordinate 36,093,783 of NC_053130.1, read as the reverse complement.
GATAGAAACCATATCACATACATACAGGGATAGTAATATACAGTTGTTAAAACATAATAAAATATATGACAAACTGGTATCGGATCAGTACTCTGTATCGGCCGATATGCAAGTTCAGGTATCAGAATCGGTATCGGGAAGCAAAAAATGGTATCGGGCCATCTCTATTTGCAGCAAACCATATGTTTGACAAAAATCTAAATTAGCCTTTTATAAATGGCCTCATGTACTTCCACTGCTCATACATTGCCACCAACTTTTAAATCAATCATCTTTCACAATCATGCAGGTGATCCTCAAAATGGACAAGCAGGGCAATGGCCTAGAGATTGACCAAAGCAACATGGGCCGCTGTCGCTCTCTGGGCAACGTTTTCACAGAGGAGAAGTTTCGCCACATGTGCATCCTCTCTGGATGCGACTATCTGGCCTCCCTACATGGCATTGGCCTAGGCAAGGCCTGCAAACTGCTGCGACTGGCCAAAGACCCTGATATCCTGAAGGTGAGTCCAGATGGTGACGTAGTGAAGTTGGATTATGCATTTAGTAAGGTGACTACAATTTATAGTTGTGATTCCAAAGGTACCTCACTTTTAAGCTCTGGCTGCACACCAAAACTGCTTCTGAGGAAAGTATGTTTAAGTCATCTGACTAAAATCTGGGTGAAAAACTCCAGCATCTCAGAAATCAGCTCATTGAAAAATACTATCACCATTCCTAGAGGGGCCAACAGATTTAAAGTGAGACTATATAACATAAAGTTGAATTCATAACAGACATGAAAATCACTTAACCTGACTCCGCCAGATGGATTGCTTCGCACTTGCTCTGCATATCCATCTGGGAACTTTCCATTGGAGATCTTTTGGGAAGGGGAGAAAATACTGGTTAGCTGATTGGATAAACCATCTGTCTATCACCTATGTTGGTAATAGACGGGCCAAATCAACCAATCAGATCAACGAAGCGTATGAAAATACAACCACAAGCCCCTGCTGCTATAGGCAAAGCATAGCTTGTTAGCTCAGCAAGCAAGCAACATGTCGGTAAAGGATATTTGCTGTTTGTGTAACGAGAATTTGTGAATAAAAGGCACCCTTTCAGGTTCCCGGTCCATATTCCAAAAGAAGGATCCAAGAGAAAAAAGCATAAGCGAGCAGCTAACCGAATTAGGGCTACCGCTGGCTGAAAATACTGGTTAGCTGATTGGATAAACCATCTGTCTATCACCGCCTCAAAACCAATGCTGATTGGCCCGATCGTTGGGCGAACGGCTCCAAATTTTCTCTATCTCAAGATGCCAGACTGATCTGCGAGTGGAAAACTGGAGCTTGTGAGATCAGGATGGTCTCACGAGTCTAAAAATCACTCCCCTTTTGGCGAAATTTGCCGTTTTGAAACCAAAATAGGTGACCTACGTGAATCGTGTTGATTCATGAGAAAATGTTTAGGGGGGGGTGGTGGTGGTGGTGGTAAGTATTTCTGGTGTATGACTGTTTTAGAAAAATAAATAAATTAAAAAGTCCACATGGGATTTGTTTTGATGCGCTGGATTTAACCATACTGCCTATGGATTTAACCAATCATCGAACGTCCACCAACCAATGAGACGAGTTCCACCGACCAATGAAACGAGTTCTAGCCAATCAGATGCAAAGTAGGGCGGGTCTTTGCCGAAATGTTAACGCGACTAAAAAAAAATGGAGGCAAAGTTTATCAAACTTGGAGCATGTAGATACCATAGAAGTAGATACAGCCAGCTTTAGTTAAGAAAGGAGTCAAAACAAATGGCGCTGGGCATGAATAGAGGACAAGAAGAAAAGGGTGGAGACGGTAAGCAGTTTAGCACTTGGTGTCTCAATTTGAGGGAGCCGCGTGCTTGCTTCTGCAGCGCATGTTTTAGACGGCAGCAGCGGTAAGACAGTGCTTGCTAGTCATTAGATGCTAGTCACAAAGCTTTGGTCCGTGCACTCTGTCACACGAGTACGTTACCGGCAACAACCGCTACCGTTAAGACTGCGACTGCGCCTTTACTGACCGACCGTGATACAAACTATACGTGTGTACGTTCATAGCGGAACATGATTTGTCATTAACGATGGCCAGTGTGTAAAAGCTATCTGAAGCCCAAACTGCCTTGACAAAGCTGTCTGTTTGGAATCAGCATGGCAGGTATTTAAACATAATGGCCTTGTCCCAGAGTTTAGACGTCTAGCTATATGAAAAGATAAACAGTGCGACGTTTTTAATAAATGTAAATAAAGCAGCTAATATCAACATGGACAATATCTTCAATGTACTAATTCGCTTTTTTGATGATGACCTGGCCAAAGTAGTACATTTTTGTTTTCACAATGATTCATTGTAGGATTATGATGTTATTGCAATATGTAAATCCACATTGACTCTTTATTTAACATATGGTTGGAAGAAGTAAAAATTGATCCAAAACGTTTTAGTCTTTAAAAATTCTGACTTTTATTATTGTTTTGCCAGTCAAATTAACTTTAATGAGTGCATATTGAAATATTACACTGTTGGTTGGCAAAAAATTCATCTCAAAATGCATCAGATTGGTGCTTTAAAGGGGTGATAGAATGCAAAACCGATTTTACCCTGTCATAGTTGAATAACGTGTGTGCGTGTACACAATTCAGCAGTAAGCCAAACTCCATTCAAATGAATACGGGAGTCAGGATATAGCTTCCAAGCTCCTGGTGATTTATTTGGCGTCACCGTCATATACAGTATGAATAGGAGTGAAACTGTAGAACATAAACAAAAATGTACAATAAGCAAGATGCACAATCAAAGTATACACTGTAGTATAAACTCCACATAGGTACTCTGCATCAGTTGTATAGTGATTTAAGTATACAGTATACATGGCATGCAGTTAAGCTGATAACTTGCTAACGTACATGTGGTTTAGCTTACGATTTACTAATTTACAAAAATAAAGCTTAGTAAAACATTAATCACAAAAATAATGTTAAGATATTGTTCTATGGTCTGTGTTAAACTAATACTTACAGACGATGCTTTCGAAGGCATAAACAAAGGAAGGATTGCAGCAGATAAGATGTGAGTCCATTCAGCAAAAATACAGCTGCATACTAAAAACTAAAATGGCTGACTTCCTGTTCTGGGTCAAAGAGCATATCAAACTAAAAGAAACTTAAAGGGCCGGTAGAGCGTTAATTTACTAAACCTGAAGGCAGAACACTCCCCGCCTGGCATCTGTAAGTATGCCACATATAGATAACTAAACAACTTATCAGGCCTCAGCCCTATTTTTTCAGAAGAAGAATGATCTCAGATACAGGTCTGAAGAACTTCTTGCTTGATCCTTCCTTGGACACCTTGAGCTCTACTTTGCGAACTCTACCATCAACGCCCGGAAAGGTGCTCGTTACGAGTGCCATTGGCCAGTCATTTCGAGCTGCTTTGCTGTCTCTCAACAGCACAACGTCACCCTCTTCGATGTTAGGACATGAATCTTGCCATTTGTGACGAACTTGCAGAGTATGCAGATATTCTCGCTTCCAGCGACTCCAAAACTGGTTGGCTAAGCTCTGCACCTGACGCCACTGCTGTTTATAGAGATCCTTCTCTGTGAATTTCCCAGGTGGAGGTGGCATGCTCTGCTTCTGAGTAAGGAGCATTGTCGGGGTAAGGATCAGAGGACAGTCTGCATCTGTAGAGACTGGAACTAGAGGCCTGGAGTTGATAATGGCCGTCACTTCCGCCATCAGGGTGCACAGGACCTTATGAGACAAGCTGGAATAATCCGTGCGCATCAGCATAGAATCCAAGATTCTCCGTGCCACTCCAATCATGCGCTCCCATACACCCCCCATATGAGAAGAGTGTGGTGGATTGAAATCCCATGTGCAACCTTGACTGTTGACATACCTCTGTACCTTAGACTCTTTCATCACCTTGTGGAACTCTAGTTCATTGCAGGCCCCAATGAAATTGGTTCCACAGTCAGAGTGAATCTGTTTGGAGGGGCCACGGATAGCAAAGAACCTTCAGAGTGAATTAATGAAGGATGAAGCATCCATGGACTCGATGACTTCTATGTAAACAGCGCGAGTGCTGAGGCAAGTGAAGAGCACTGCCCAACGTTTACTGTTGGATAAACCTCCTCTCGTGCACCTTGCAACCACAGTCCAAGGACCGAAGACATCCAGACCTGTGTAAGTGAAAGGTGGTGAAGTGCTTAGCCGCTCTTCTGGTAGGTCTGACATCTTCTGCCTTTCCATTTTCCCACGTAGCTTTCGACAAATGACACATCCATGAAGAATGCTACTTATGCATCTCTTGCCACCTATGAGCCATATTCCAGCTGCTCGAATGGCTCCCTCAGTGAAAGTACGGCCCTGGTGTTCCACTCGCTCATGATAGTGACGTATGAGCAATGTGGAGACATGATGCTTACCAGGCAAAATGATCGGGTTCTTCTCTCTGCTACTCAGATCTGCCAGCTTTAGTCTGCCACCAACTCTAAGCAGTCCGTCCTCATCTATGAGTGGGTTTAGCTTGGCCAGTGGGCTTTTCTTGTTGATACTTCCTCCCTTGGAGAGAGTGTCCAGTTCTTCAGAGAAGGTTGCCTTCTGCACATAGAGGATTATTGTCTTCATTGCCTTTGACAGATCACTGACTGTGTGGCGTTTTGTACATTGATGCCAACCATTGCACTGAGAAGGAACTCTGGTCGAGGACTGGAACGAATGAGTTACATGAATGAGTGTTGCAACTGCTCTTTGCAACGAGTTCCAGGAAGAGAATCTGTTAAATCTCTCTGGTGTGAGTAGCTGGTTCCTTGTGCTAGTGGCACAGCTTGACAGTTGTGGTCGGATCTCTGTATCTGAGTCTGGATCAATGAGCTCAAACACATTTTGCTGTTCACTGTAGGTTTCCTGTGGTTCATACAAGAATGCTGGTCCTGTGAGCCAGTTGGTATTGGAGAGCTGAGACGCTTGAACAGACCTGGAAGCATGATCGGCAGGATTATGTTCTGTAGGCACATAATGCCACTGCTTTGGCTGTGTGGATTGTCGAATTCTTTGAACTCTGTTGTGGACATACACATAGAACCGTTTTGACTCATTATATATGTACCCAAGTACCACCTTACTGTCACAGTAGAAAGTGACCGCATCAAGCTGGAAGTCAATTTCCTGGACCACAAGCTCGGCCATTTCCACTGCTAGTACAGCCGCACACAGCTCCAGTCTGGGTATTGTGGGCTCCGTTTGTGGTGCCAGTCTTGCCTTTCCTAGAATGAAGCCGATGTTGATCTGACCATCCTCATCCATTGTCTTGAGGTATACCACGGCACCGATGGCTTTGGTTGAAGCGTCTGAGAAGATGCAGATTTCCTTTCGCTTGCCGTTTGTGGGAGAGCTAACTGTGTAAGCTCGAGGGATATGAAGCTGCTGCAGGTCTTGTAGTGAGTCTCTCCATGACTCCCACACACCACATTTCTCTTGTGGAAGTGGAGCATCCCAGTCACTTACTTCCATAGACAGTTCTCTGAGTAGAAACTTCCCTTGAATAGTTACAGGAGCGACAAACCCAAGAGGATCAAAAAGGCTGTTTATTGTGGACAGAACTCCACGACGTGTGAATGGCTTGTCGCTGACAGATGCCTGGAAAGTGAATGTGTCAGCCGCATCTTCCCAGATCAAACCAAGGCTGCGCTGTGTGGGAATGGTTTCTCCACCCAGGTCAAAGTCCTTGATGTCCTTTGCATGGTCTTCCACTGGAAATGCTTTCAGGTCATCTACGCTGTTTGATGTTATCTTATGAAGTCTCAAGTTTGACTCGGAGAGAGAGGCTTGTGTTCTCTTTAGCAGGGTAATTGCTTGCTCCTCAGTTGGCACAGAAATGAGTCCATCATCTACATAGAACTCACGTTCTACAAAGTGTGTGGTGTCTGATCCATGTTGCTGTTCTCCCTTCATAGCAGCTCTTCTGAGGCCGTAGGTGGCCACGGCTGGCGATGGGCTGTTGCCAAACACATGGACCCTCATCCTATACTCGACCACATCTTTGCTTGGGTCATTATCACGATACCAGAGAAAGCGTAAGTAGTCCCGATGATCGTCTCTCACAACAAAACAATAGAACATCTGTTGAATGTCTGCAGTCACGGCCACACGCTCCTTCCTGAAGCGAACCAGGACACCCATGAGGCTGTTATTCAGGTCTGGTCCAGTGAGCAGGACGCTGTTCAGAGAGATGCCATTGTATTGCGCACTGGAGTCGAAAACCACTCTGATCTGGTCTGGTTTTCTGGGGTGATAAACTCCAAAAGTTGGTAAATACCAGCACTCCTTTCCCTTCATCAGTGGAGGAGCTGGCTCTGCGTGGTTGTTGTCAAACACCTTCTGCATGAAAGCAACAAACTGTTCCTTCATTTTTGGCTTTCGCTCTAGTGTGCGCCGTAGAGAAGAGAGACGGGTCACCGCTTGTTCTCGATTGTTTGGCAGAGGTGGTCTCGGATACCTGAAGGGGAGAGGTGCCACCCAGCTGGAAGACTCCTGGAAAACCTGTTCGTCCATGATCTTTAAAAAGTGTTCATCCTCTATGGCGAGTGCACGCTTATCATCATCCACTGTTCTCTTGAAGACAGTGAGCCCAAGGGGGTCTTCATCCATGTTACCATTCCAGCGGTCATGAGAGAGACCATACAATGAGCTGGAATTGACTTTTTCTTTAAGGTGGACATGACTTATGCACGGTCTAAACAAGGTAGGTCTTCCGTCTTCTAGGATGTTCGTCTTAAAAGTGCTAACAGTGGGCTTGTGGACATTGCCTAAGCATACATCACCCACCAAGACCCACCCTAGGTCTAGCTTCTGAGCAAATGGTGTGTTGCCAGGACCGTTGATCTGCTTCCTCACCTTGTGAGCTCTAAGAATGTCTCTCCCAAGCAGAAGAAGGATGTGGGCTTCGTTATCTAGAGCTGGGATCTCAGCAGCAAGGCTCTTAAGGTGGGGTTGATGGAGAGCAGCCTTAGGTGTTGGGATTTCCTCACGGTTGTCTGGTATGTCATTGCACTCAATTAGTGTCGGAAGCGTAAGGCTAACTCCACCATTCAGCGCTTCAATCTGATAGCCAGACGCTCTTCGGCCTGAACTCTCTCATGCCGGCACATGTCTTCAAAGTGTAGGGAAGCGTATGACTGCGGATGTCGAACAGATCAAAAAACTCTGACCTGGCTAATGATCTGTTGCTCTGGTCATCAAGCATAGCATACATCCTGACAGCTTTCTCATTGTGCCCTTTAGGATAGACATTGACGAGGCAAATCTTGGAGGATGACTTTGCGGTAACGGCGCTGCCACAAACCTCAGTGCACAGAGAGTTCACAGCAGGTGTTGACGAAGCATCCTCTTTTTCCTCCTCCCCGCTGTCCTCTGATGGGGAGTTTGAGGCAATGAGAGCCCATGGAGGTGGTCCAGGATGTAGAGCTGTAAGGTGATGATCACTGTTACATTCAATGCAGCTTTGCAGTTGCGAGCGAGATGCGAAGATGATGAGCAGCACTTAAAGCAGATCCCTTGCTCTTTCAAATAGGCTTTCCGTTCCTCAATTGTTTTCAATCTGAAGCCACGGCATTTCCTGAGTGGATGAGGCTTGTTATGGATGGGACAGTACTTAGCTACATCATCTTCAGGTGCTGTTTTGTTCTGAGCTGCAGTGTGGGAAACATTAGTTTTATGCACCGACACTGGAGATCTGAAGTTTACGCGCTTTAAAGGAGGTTTCTCACTCCTAGGAGAGCTGTTGCCTGGAAGTGCAAAGCTCGGGTCATTTCTTGTTTTAGCCTGGTGGCATATGAAATAAGTGAAGAAAGAAAACTGGGGGTAAGAAACACGATACTCCTCCTTATACTTTGATCCCTGAGAAATCCATTTCTCCTGCAAGCCATATGGCAGCTTTTCCACAATGGGGCTGATGCCGCGGGCGGTGTCCAAGTATGCCAAGCCTGGTAGATAGCCATCTTCCTTAGCTGAGAGTAGCTCCATTAAAAGATCCCCTAGTTCTCTTAACTTGTGGTTGTCCTTATTTGTGATCTTAGGAAAGTTGTCAAGCTTCTTAAAAGAGCACTTTCTATGACCTCGAGAGGCGTAACACTCATCAAGCCTTTCCCAAGTCATTTTCAGAGCTGCTTGTGGGTTGCTTATATGAACTGCCCTCAAACACCTGACGTACTCTGCTGACTCTTTACCGAGCCATTTTGACAGCAAGTCCAACTGTTCCCCAGCAGTAAGGTCCAAATCCCTTATTGTGTTGAGAAAAGATGACTTCCAAGCTCTATAGGTTTCTGGGCGGTCATCAAAATGTGATAGGCCAGTGCTGACAAGCTCTTTGCGTGCTAGATACTTTGCCATGTCCAACATAACTGAAGACTCTGGCTGCCGTACAGGTAAACTATATGAATACTGAGGGGCATTAAACCTGGGCTTTTGATGCAAAATATTGTCGGTCTGTAATGTCTCTTTTTTCACCGGAGGGGGATTTCTTCCTTGCAGCTGGACAGATGACTGAGGGTTGTGAAGTACTTGTGAGGTCTGAGGTTTCTCTGAGCATTGTTGTGGGTTAAGTGGTAAGGGGCAGGCATCACCTTCACAATGCTGGTTATCATCTTCCTCCAAAGCATTCAGAGAACATTGAGAGGTAAGCCCAACAGGGTGCATTGCTTGTTGCTCATGTTGGAAGTTTAAGGCTGACTTAGATTGCTGGCTCAGACATGTAGCTTGGTCCTTAACATAATCAGACACGCGTTCGTGTGTGCCTTGTCCTGACGCTAGGTAGCTTTTTCCGCTGTGAAAATCCTCACCCTCATGTTCTGCTGCTGCCTCCAATATTTCTGCCTGGGCAATAGCAGCTGCAGCCTCCTTTTCAAGATGCAGAGCTTCCAAATTAGCCTCTAGTCTAGCTTTGTCAACTTTAATAGCAATCTCCCTCTCTGCAAATTCAACACGTGCTCGTGCAGCCTCTGCCTTTGCTCTTGCTCGTGCAGCTGCAACACCCACTGATGATCGTGATGAACAAGAACGCTGGGCACTATGAACTGATGCTCCATCTTGTGAGCCCCGAGTTTCCTTATGGTCTTGGAAGTGCTTGTCATCCATGATAGTTATGTTTTGTTTACTCACTGCGATCTACTGCTGTAGCATTGTTTAGCCAGCTGCGTATCCGTCTTTTCACTGTGCTGCTCTCCTTGTGTGTGTGCGTGTACACAATTCAGCAGTAAGCCAAACTCCATTCAAATGAATACGGGAGTCAGGATATAGCTTCCAAGCTCCTGGTGATTTATTTGGCGTCACCATCATATACAGTATGAATAGGAGTGAAACTGTAGAACATAAACAAAAATGTACAATAAGCAAGATGCACAATCAAAGTATACACTGTAGTATAAACTCCACATAGCTACTATGCATCAGTTGTATAGTGATTTAAGTATACAGTATACATGGCATGCAGTTAAGCTGATAACTTGCTAACGTACATGTGGTTTAGCTTACGATTTACTAATTTACAAAAATAAAGCTTAGTAAAACATTCATCACAAAAATAATGTTAAGATATTGTTCTATGGTCTGTGTTAAACTAATACTTACAGACGATGCTTTCGAAGGCATAAACAAAGGAAGGATTGCAGTAGATAAGATGTGAGTCCATTCAGCAAAAATACAGCTGCATACTAAAAACTAAAATGGCTGACTTCCTGTTCTGGGTCAAAGAGCATATCAAACTAAAAGAAATTTAAAGGGCCGGTAGAGCGTTAATTTACTAAACCTGAAGGCAAAACAACGGGTGAATCTCAACAAAGCTAGTTGCTTACGTAAGCATCCCAGGACCTGAACCTTTGTCACGCCCATGGGTGTATTAAGAGAACAGTCACGCCCCAACATTTACATAGGCTACACAACTGACCTGAGATCAGGTAGTCTTCTGAATCTAGGTCACACAGATCTCTGCTATTCCATTAGCAAATTCACTTCTGAAACTTTTTTATGCGAGAAATCAACCATGTAAAGCTCAAATATGGGCCGTTTTACAAAAATCAATGGCTAATTGCAAATTTTGTCCGACTGTGTGTCGGAGTTCAGCAGCCGGTGCTGCCTGGGTTGCTACATCGCTGCCCTGCCTGTCCTCTGTCACAGACCCCGGCCTGCTGTGAGCTTGATTGAGCTTGGCCGGTGGCCCGGAACTACCACACGCCGCTGCCCTGACAGAGCTCCAGGGCCTGCTGTTCTCCCTCCCCTCTCCCTGCTACCGGCCGGCCGGTGAGTGACTGAGAGCGCGTTCAGCGAGCTTGTTACGCCCGCAATCTCTTACCGCAGCCCGCAGGTTCCAGTTAATCTTATAATGGATATGTGTGTTGAGTTATTTAAACAATTGATTGGGGAAATAAACGCCTCTTGTCCGCGAGTCTCATTGATAGAGCCCCCGGTGAGCTGGAGTCCATCAATGAGAGCTAGCTAGCCTCCTCCTAACGAGACCTCTGACATTCACAAAAATGCATTCAATTGAAATCTGAAATCGGACAAGTGTTAGCTAAGCTTTGTAAGACCTTGGGAAACCTGTAATATTCATGCCGTGACGAAATTCTAACTGTAAATATACTATAGTTATGCCGAAAGTGTAGCTAGCTAGCTGCGATATTTCCCCATGGTATTGAATGGGACATATAGCTAGCAGCTGCTTGTCCTACAAAGACGCCTCGCGTTCATAAAAATGCCTTAAAATCAAATCGGACACAACGGTTAGCTTTATAAGACATTGGGGAATGATGTTATATAAGTGGCGTGATGAAATTCAAACCGTAAATATATTATAGTTATGCCGGCAGCTGGCCGCGTAGCCCCGGTAGTGCACTATCCACAAAGGGTGACTTTGCGCTGGGTATGGAGCTCAGCAGGCTGCCGCTTTCTCGTCAGACTGTGTGGAGCTCCTAAAGTCCGACACGTCTTACCAAATTTTCAATTAGCCATCAATTTTTGTAAAACGGCCCATATTTGAGCTTTATATAGTTGATTTCTCGCATAAAAAAGTCTCAGAAGTGAATTTGGTAATGAAACATTGCAGTGTCTGGAATATGAGATTCTGTCACGTCTCTAATGTATGTGTATTGGGGATTCGCTCAACCAATAAGCGTGCGTCTCTAATGTGTGCGTATAGCAATTCGCTCGACCAGTCAGCGCGCAGCTCATCTAAATATTCATGAGCATACCATATTTGGAAGAAAAGCTCTTGTTACAAATAGGGCCAAAACACAGGGATGCATAAGGGCCAATAAAATATCAACCAGGCCATTTTCAGCCCAACCAATGTTGCATACCCCATTAGGAGACCATAAGGAACAGTGTGAAATACCCTATATAATCATTCTATCACCCCTTTTAAAATATGGAATATCTAAAACTTTCTTCCGGGGGAGCATACCCCCGACCCCCTAGAGGGATAATATCCTTCTCACCTTTTTCACCCCTGACCCGTTTTCATGCCTGCGTAAGCAATTCAACTCAATGTTTTCTTTATTCAAATTACTTACATTAAAGCTACAGTTGGATACTTTCATTAAAAAAATGATTTTTTTGTCATATTTCATTAAGCTGTCACTATATCCTGACAGTCCTACATGAATCGGATCATCGGTGAGAAAATTCATGTTCCTCTGCCTTCTCCTGGTGCTCCTAATGGCATAAGGAGAACAACCAATCGGAGCCGAGGAGTCTCTAACGCAGTATCAATGACTTCTGTCAATAGTATCAGTGACAACAACAGTATCGATGACAACGCTCTTTTGCTCGAGGGCCTATCTGTTTTAACCCAATATTCTCTGGTCCAGCTCATCTAAAAACTAGTGATGCACCGAAATGAACACCGAAAGAAATTAAGCCAATTATTAGTACCATTGCATTTATGGCTATGACTGTGTACTAACTTTACTAAAATCAAGGCATTGTAATTGTATAAATTAATATTAAAGTTTAATTAAAATTTGGGTTCTCTGCATCCATCGCGGCCTGGATCCTTTCTCGTGCGCCCTGCTTTATTTCTGCATCCAAGTAATGGTCTTTATAACGCGGATCAAGTACAGTCGCGATGAAGTGCAGAGGATCCAAATAGATCTCAGTGAAACGTGTGCTGACAGACTCTAAGAGCACTTTTCATTGTTTTCACTCCGTGGTCCGTCTCAACCTCGTTGCCTAGGAGACGCTTTGCAGGTGGATCGGGTACTGACACACGTGCAGGTCGCGGTTTCTGTTTGCTTCATCACAACATTTTCGGCCGTATTGTTTCGCTGATAAAAGTATTTTGGCCGAAAATGCCCTTTTGGGCCATTTTCGGTGGCCGAATATTCGGTGCAACCCTACTAAAAACACAACACTAAATCCGTCAGCACGTTAGTGCATCGTTCATTACCTAGCCTGTTTGAAACAGTTACATACTGACAAAATGATCTGCGCTTCACCTGTTCAACTGACTTAGCAGTTTAGATAACACACTTGACCGTCCTGCTGTTACAGACGTGAACTAACAAGACTGTTGCCTCATTCATGGCCTCACAGCGGTGCGTCGCTGCAGAACAGCAATGCAGCACCGAATGAATATAGGAGAAATACTATGGATGTTCGGTGTTATTTTTGGCATAAAAAAAGATTTGTTCTGGCATGGTGGGAGTTCCCATTGGCCTGGCAGTTAGCCTGTACAGTCTGTACAGTTATAGGGGAAACACTGGAGAGTGAATCAGTATTTGTCAGTCCGTAATGGCATAAAAAGTATTGTTAGTAAAAGCTGGTAGCAGTGGTCCATTGGCAGATGGCTTATTGTGAGCTCTTGTTGCCCTTTCAGGTGATCAGGAAGATGGGCCAGTATCTCAAGATGAATCTTGTCGTCCCTGAACAGTACATTGAGGGATTCATCAGAGCCAATAACACCTTCCTCTACCAGCTGGTGTTCGATCCTGTCAAGAGGAAGGTTGTACCCCTCAACCCGTACCCAGAGCACATGGACCCAGCCACCCTCAGCTACGCTGGACTGTATCCTCCTGTCGGGTCGCAGCAGACGATGATGCCACCTTCTTAAATAGTGGAAATGATTTAGTGTCACCGTTGGTTATATTTTATTTAGAAATAGAAAATTGCAAGTTTGTCATATTTTATCCTTGATGATTTTGAATCCAGTAATCTAGGAGATGACGAAGGCTTGCAGATGGCCTTGGGAAACCTTGACATCAACACCATGGAGAGGATAGATGACTTCAGTCCAGACAAACCCATTCCCCAGGTGTCAGATCACACTCTATTTTGATAAGCAGGTCTGCTTTAACTAATTGTCATCTTTAATATAGAACAACTTTGCAAATGTCCTCTGTAGGTTTCTAAAGTCCGCAGTCGCAGCTGGAACTCCTCACCAGCCCCCACTGGGCCCAGTATCTGGAATGGAGGCTCACAGCCAGCATCTTCTACCCCGCCCCAGTCTACTGCCTCCCTAGACAGGCCTCCCTCCACCAGGGGCAAGGAGAGAATCCTCAGCATGGTCAGTCTCAGGCTGCCCTGCAGAGGGCTGCAGGTGAAGAGACCACGAGAAGGTAAGCTGTTAATGTGCAGTGTTTAGATTGCTGCAAGCTTTTTAACACACATACACCTGTTTTACCCTCTCAGTAAACGGATCCACTACAGCACAGAAATCTGATTGGCTGAACATCTTTACATTTAGAGATTTCCTAGAGTTATTCCCAGTTGCTCATCTGTACAGGATATTAATGGGTTTGTGACTTGACAATATGTTGATTAAACTATTTTCTGTCAAGGCAATAATTTGTTTTCATTTACACATAGAAATTTATTTAGACATCTAATTACATTTAAGCTGATTGAAGAAGCATATTGACCTGGTTGACAATGGTCAAGATGATAGGATCCCATCACTTCTTGAAGGCCTGGGCTCTACTTTGGCAACAGGATCAGATACAATACACTCTTTCAAACCTCCACAAGAGCACGCTCTGAAGCCTGGTGTCACTCCATGATTTGACAGTGAGGTACATGCGACTCTTGTCCAATTTTGAGTGGCTGCTGAAAATAAGTTAAACAATTTCTGAAGATGCCAATGGAATCCAACCACATCCCTTGATGCTTTTTCAGCGTCTGTGCTCCACAGGTGATATACACAGCTCTTGAAGGTTTCTCAAGGTGTCATGCTTGTACACCTTGCCTTTCTCAGCTCAAGATTTTTTTCGCTGTTTGACATAGTCCTATACATTGTTTTCGGAAATACGTTATTCCCCCTAACCTTGAAGGGTCCTCTTTGCACCATTTCAGTTCTAAACTCCTTGGTGACAGCAGGCCCCAAATCTCCCGGATCAACCGGTGGGGCTCCAGATTGAGATAATTGGCTCAGTATTTCAGCACCGGTCGATGGTCCAGGGGAAGTGGTTTCATCTTCACTTGATTCTTCTGGGTCCACTAACTCACTGCTGCTGTCTTGTTCCTCATCTCCTCCAGGGTCTGGGTCTGCTTCAGCCCTTATTTTGAAGATGTCATTCACTATGGACTACTATAAGCATTCTCTCACTCTGCTTTGAACACAGATCACCACCACCAGAGGGTGACATAACTCCTTTAGAATCATTCTGAAATCCACCTGCAGCTGTCGTCAGCTCAGACAAGCGTTATTGATATATTGTCTCTGCTTTTCTTCACGTTTTATTTTT